>NW_009215608.1:0-3356 GCF_000690835.1 Fulmarus glacialis
ATGAGCATTGTCTCTTGTTAGATTAGTTAATGTATTTTCACTGCTTGCATTTCCTGGAAAAATAAGTGGAACAGGTTAGAAATTCAAATACTTGCAATTTGAAAACATTGTCAGAGTCTTGCTGGTTTGACATACATATAGCAAGCAACATGCCTTTTGGTTGTTTCCTTTATTAAGTTTTTTTTGGAAAGTTGCCAAAACAACAGATTGTCTCTTGTTAGATTAGTTAATGTATTTTCACTGCTTGCATTTCCTGGAAAAATAAGTGGAACAGGTTAGAAATTCAAATACTTGCAATTTGAAAACATTGTCAGAGTCTTGCTGGTTTGACATACATATAGCAAGCAACATGCCTTTTGGTTGTTTCCTTTATTAAGTTTTTTTTGGAAAGTTGCCAAAACAACAGTTTGTTGTAATCACAGTGCACTGGAAACCATTCCATAGATCACAATAAATGAACAGTTCAGACTGTAATTTTAGCACACCAATTTAACTGTCAAGATGAACAAAGTGAGATAGATATACAACACACTGTTTAAGAAGCTTGTTCTGATCAGTCTTTATAGCAGAGTACAAAACCAAAGATACTTTTGCAGAGATAACTGCAAGATACTGAATAGATAGGAACAGTCTAGCTGAGGCTTTCATTTGTTAAGGCGCAGTAGAAGTTGAGGTCTATAGGCAAAGAGCTCCTTTTAGTTTAGACGCTGTTACGTGTTGAACATGCCGATTTGCCTTAATACTCAGTTTTATTTTACTTTTTAAAAAATACAACCAGAAAACCCTTGAATCTGTATCTTGATTTTTTTTTTTCTTTTTTTTTTTTTTTTTTTAACCCCCCTCATTATGTTTTTTTAATATGGTTGTAAAATGTAGTCTAAAGGCTTGCAGGCACTTTCATGCTTTACAGATTTTGGTAGGCCTTTTTTTAGATTTCTATATTAGAAAACCGTGTACTTCTTAAAAAAATAACAATAGTCTTGTAACATCCATAGGTACAATAGACCCAAGCTCACCATACACCATGATGTCACCCAGTCAGCGTGCAGGGAACTGGCCAGGATCTCCCCAGGTCTCTGGTCCATCACCAGCAGCACGAATGCCTGGAATGTCACCAGCCAACCCTTCCCTTCATTCACCTGTCCCAGATGCCTCTCATTCCCCACGAGCTGGAACAAGTAGGTTTCTTTATCAGTGTTGACTGTGAAACACTCACATCTAACATTTCTAGTTCTGTTCTTTTTGGCAGTTTTGTGTGTTAGCCTAACAGCCCTTGTGCAGTAAAATATCTAAAGAAATGAAGCCTTTATTCTGTCCTTGTTCAAGTCTTCTGTAACAAACTGGAAAATGAATTAAATCATACAGCATAAACTTGAGCAGGATTGATACCTCTTGTTGCACTGCAGAAATTAGTCTTAAACTATTGAGCTCTGTGACTGAGAGAAAATTCTTCAGAATGAAAGCAATGATAGGCATATTTGCTTACCCAAATACTAACTTTTCACATTATAGGGTTGTAATGCTGCTCTTGCACGACTGATTTAGCCATCTTTACATCTCACTGAGTTTGTTGTACAAGCCTTTCTGCTGGCACGCTGCAGAAAGAGGAAAAGGGAGTAGGATTTTAATGTTACTGAGAATCCTTGCACGGGTGGAGGCTCAAAACTCCAATTCTTTGACTTTGTCTATCTGTTGCTTATCACTAGGCAGCCAAATTCTTAAATAAGAAGGATTAAGCTTTGGCCCAGAGAACTCTTTGCTTGTATAGTGACAACAAATAAAGTGAACACATATCTTATGTTTCAGCTTAAATCCTTCCTTACTGCAAGTACTTTTTCTGTATCAATAGGTTCCCAAGCAATGCCGACTAGCATGCCTCCACCTCGTAAACTACCTCAGCGCTCTTGGGCTGCATCCATACCTACAATCCTCACCCACAGTGCCTTGAATATTCTGCTATTGCCCTCTCCTACCCCTGGGCTTATGCCGGGACTAGCTGGCAGCTATCTTTGCTCCCCTCTTGAGCGATTCCTTGGATCAGTTATTATGAGAAGGCATCTTCAGAGGATCATACAACAGGAAACGGTATGGTTTAGGTTGTTTTAACATTGACCTGCGAGTATGACTTCACAACTGTTCTTTTTCATGCTTCTGTACTCCATGCCTTTCAAATCAGGCACAAACTGAATGCTTTAAATATAGTGAGTATTTAATGTTGGACTTGTGCTGTACTTCTGAAGCTTGCCATCTAAAGCGTCAAAATTTAGAAAAAGCATTTAGTTCTGCTTCTTTTCCACACAAATTAGAAGTGGAAAGCCTGTTTGGTCAGGTGAAATTTGATAACGCATATGGTAGCAGGACTATGATCAGTTTTTCAAATGCCGTGGCTTCTGTGAGTTTAGCACGCCCATTAGGAGTTGACTGGAACAGCCACAGGGTTACTATGGATGCAACTACTTGGCAAGAGTGCCCAAGAAATTAGTTACTAGTTGACAATAACTGAATACTCAGTCATGAATGTTGCTTTGGGGTTTGGGACGGACAATGTGCACCTCTTCACTTCTTTGGCATTGATTCAGTGACAGAGAAAGAAGCCAAATCTTGCATAAGCTTCGTTCTCAAGGCAATTTTACCTGTATGCAAATATCATGTGTTTCTTTCTGGAAAGAGGGCAGATTGATCACTACAGTCTTGGGAGTGAATGCGTGTGTGTATGTTCATGCTATTTAACAAATGACTGATTGAATGTGATACTTCTTTTTATGCAGCTACAATTAATAAACTCCAATGAACCAGGTGTAATTATGTTTAAGACGGAGGCATTGAAGTGCAGGGTTGCTCTCAATCCCAAAACCAACCAGACCTTGCAACTGAAAGTAACGCCTGAAAATACAGGACAGTGGAAATCAGAGGAGTTACAAGTTTTGGAGAAGTTCTTTGAAACAAGGGTATGTATTCAAGTCATTGATGTTTAAATTTTTGTGCATTGCTTTTAATATCTGGTGGTGTTTTGAGTGGTACTGCTGACTTTCATTGGCATGTGTAAGGGCTGCAAAATTAACAGCTGTGCATGCTGGTTGCCGTATTAAATGATATAGCTAGTATCTAAATAGGCAGTACTAAATAATATCTTTCTTTAGGTTGCAGGACCACCTTTTAAAGCGAACACCCTAATAGCCTTCACAAAATTACTAGGGGCTCCAACGCACATCCTCAGGGACTGCGTACACATCATGAAACTTGAGCTGGTAAGTTAACCGTTCTATTTAGTTCACCCAACTTTGGTTATTATATTTTTAAAAAAAGGTGCTGTATCTTTATCTATAAACACATAAATTACTCTAAATTTTTATATA
>NW_009215609.1:0-32234 GCF_000690835.1 Fulmarus glacialis
AATAATAATAATAATAATAATAATAAAATGAATACTGCTTGCAGCACTATCTTTAAGGATAAAAGCATTACTGCTGATACAGCTGAGATCTGCTGGCTGTCAGACAAACATAGGGAGGTTTGTTCTTTGATTTGTACCATTGCTGCTCGCACCAAGATACTTAGAGCGCTGGGTAGGGTTTTGGTAAGCATCGTAATAAATCCTAAATAAACACAGAGTGCAATAAATCTCCATCCACACCACGTTGGCTTTATCAGAGCTGGGGCTGGATGGCCAGATCTCAGCTACATTGCACCACGCATAGGCAAATGCTAGCTGCTCAGAAAGGCAATGCCCAATACCCACTACCGTCTTAAACCAGCTCGGCTCTTAGCAAAGCAAACGTGAGTCAGAGCCCGGTGTCGCCAAAATGGGACGCCTCCTGTGAAACTACTGCTTTCGGTACATTATTTTTAGCTTTCTAATTATACAGTTTCCAAACATACCAGTAAGGCTACGCGGGCCCCTCCTTAAGAGGAAAAAAAAAAGGAGTGGCAGCGTATGAACAAATTGAGATGGATTCAATAAAGCCAAAAAAAAGCGACTACCAGTGTAGGAGACCATAATGCACCAAAACCCACCAGTCTGACGGAACAATGAGGTCTGCAAGAGCATCGTTCAGGTCGGCTAAAGAAAACACTGAGAAACACAAGCTGGATGCAAGACTCCGGGGCCAACTCCCCACTACTCTCCACCCACAGAGAGCATGGAAGACCTGAAAATTAAACCATAACCTCTCCATATATCCTGGGGCAGTAGCTGACATTTCCAAGCACCTGGTGAGCTGTCAGCAGCCAGAAGGAATTGTTATAATAGACTGTCTATCAGCAGCTAAGTTGCATCATAAACTAGTAATAATATCCTATGATGGAGCCTTTTAATTTATTTTTAGTGCTGTAATGCCCAACAGCAGAAAAAGAATGCATTTCCAAATGGGTCTGCTGGCTCACAACCTTGTTGCATTTCTTCTCTAAAAGGGTTATAGGCTGCTGGCTTCAGGGTAAGGAGAAGGACTAAATATTTACAGCATGGCAATTGCTGGGGATAACCTGAGTCTCTAATCACTCTGACAGTGGATCCAGCCTTTGTCATCACAGCATGAAGTTTGATCGCTCTTTTCTTGCAAAGTTTAGCCACAAATTTTAAAAAGATGGATACAGTGCAGTTCAGATGCCTTGTGCAAAGCCAGATCGAAGAGGAGGCTGCTGTCTGATTTTCAGATTTCCCTTGCAATGGGTTATTTCAACTTCTACATGGCAAGGCATGCCTCCTCGAAGCCTAACAAACAAACTGCTGGCATTAATCGCTGCAGTTTGCAACATATTCCCTTCCCTGGCTGCTGCATGAGTCCAGAGACCATGGAAGCCTAGAGTTCACACTACATAAAGTTATCTTTCTATCAACCAAAATCATAGAAAAACATTAAGTGCTAAGCCGCCTGGGTTTTTTTCTTAAAGCTCTATCATATGACTGACTTAAAAATTCACACACAATGCTGCTATCCTCTCTCCCTTAGGAGGCTCCTTCTGAAATCATGCAATTTTTACTGGAAACAAAAACAAGCGAACAAAAGGCAGAGATCATCCCCAGCACAGGCTGCCTCTGGTGTGAGCTCCCTCATCTCCCCACCAAAGCCCTGCAGCCTTTTACCTACCACCAGCTCTGTGTGAGAGCGGGAATGGGCTATTAATCACCATTATTAATATTATTAATCACCATTCCCAGCATTTACAGGACATTTCCCCCACCACGGTGCACTGATGCACTGCTCATAGGTGAAAGCCTTGCCTATTCATAGCCCTCTGGGAAGAGGAGGAAGGACACCACTCAAGTTTACCACATTTCTTTTAAAATGCTAAGGGTGTGTTTCAAGTATTCTGCTCCACACGTGCAGGTCCCAGTCCTGCAAAATTCTGGGTGTTTCTTTTCTGGCCCTGCCTACATAAACCATTTCTCCCTACCTGCTTCCCACACGTCCTTTTGTAAGCAGCTGCCAGCACCTTAGAAGCGTTAACACGGGGCCTTATTTCTCACCTAGCTGTGATGTCCAACCAACCTCTTTCTACTAGCTTTAGGACAGCTAGACTCACATATATACTTCCTCCCCACTGATTTTGTCAACAGGAAAGAAAAAAAAAACACGGTTGCAGAAGGGCTCGTCTTTGGAGTGCAGGGGTGAAAGGCACGGAGCATCACAGCATCCAGACAACACAGCAGCTTCTCCACCCATGCTCTCATCTTGCTCACCTAAAGCTCTGATTTCTTTTCCTTCTTATTTTTTTTTCCCTTCCACTTGAAGGTTGCTATTTCTGCAGGCCATTGATCTCCGGACAGAGAAAAGGTCTTTACAACACCAAAAGAGAAAAGGGGAGCTGGAAAAAGGTCACACTATTACATGTCGGGAAGCTTGTTTGGCCAGTTAGATCTTCTCTGACTGCAGGTGATTTTACCTTTCCAGACAGCAGTTTACCTTAAAATAAAATAAAATGCAGCAGGTGTCACCCAAAACTGCAAATTGTCAGAGATCCCATTCACCAGCCTCTGCAAGTAAAGGCTTATTGCACTGCATGGAAGCCTGAATTTCTTAAAGTAAACACATCACTGGCAACATCCTTAAAATGCTAACTTGCATCCCACTATGGTACTGAAGTTACGGGACATCTATTTGCAAGAAAAAGTGTTTCTGAAATGTATTATTTTTATTATATTTATTTGTGTAATTTACAGCCAATTCAATGAAATAAGAACAATCTCTAGCGTGAACATGCATTCTGCTTCCAAATCTACCCAGGTTTAGTACTAGCTGGCTTGAAATGGGATGAAAAAGACACGGCTGCCATTCCTAAAAACCATATAACAGTTGGTCGGGCAGCACTGAAAAGCTGGTGGGATTTTATCCTTCTACCCACTTTGCTGGACTTGCCAGTTTTGTAGGTGCTGGGTAGACACTAACAAGCAAATGTTTTGTGCCAGCTCTGCTCTAAAACCTTGCAAGATCATCACAGGCAATTCAGGTATTAGATTTGTGATGGGAATCACAGAACCACCAGACTGGATCTCCATCTATGTCCTCCATGGGTCCACGTCTTCTCCCAAGAAGTCAACACTCTGACGAAGATACCACCGGTTAGTGCTCGGCTTCCACCACTACTACCTAGGCAAGGGAGGCCAAAATACTATTAATGGCTTAGCAGAGATGAGTGGGATAGGAAAGCTTCTCCGAATCGCAGGTGCTCTAAGGGAAAATACAAAAATACTGAACTTTAATGGCAATAGGAAGCATCTCAAGAGGACTGGCACAGGAAATCTGCCAAGCTTCTCTGTCGAGAGATTTCATCTTATTTCTTGAAGGGTCTATTTTAAGACAATTTCAGTGACCTTACTTAACAGAGATTATGCTGTGTTTCAATTAATTTTTACAGCATTATAATTAATATTTTGGTGTCTGCTGGAAAGCATGCTGAGCTGTGTAAAAATCCACATGCGTGGCAAGATGACAAGTGCTATTATCGAGGCGGAAGGAAGAAGATAAGAGTCCTCCAGCCTTGCCTGGCAGGGCAGAGTGGCACCCCTTCAGATGACTGCTCCTGCAAGGGGCCAGCATACCAACACGCGGGAAAGGTCAGCTTTCCTCCTCAAATACTGATCCGATATCGTTAGGGTGGGGATATTTTTTCAGGCTAATGAATTTACACGTGCACCCACACCACAAGCAGAGCTTCTTCCCACCACCTGCTCAAATAACCGAGCCCCAGGAGGTAAGAACGGCCAAACCATTGCAGCTTATACACATGCAGTTTATACCAGTGCAGCTTTTTTTTCCCCTCAGAGCTGAACCTTAGCTCATCTCATCCGATACAGTCATTCTTCTGCACATTGACTACCTCTCAAGTAAACCATTCTCACGCCCCTATATGGGCTTCTTTTTGCAGGACTCATTTCTGCTTCTGTTTCATCCTGGGGCTTGCAGGAGGCCTGAAGACATTGCATGATACCATCTCTCCAGAACCATAGTACCTGCAGGCTCTCTGCTCCTGACACATCACATCTCCAAGCCAAGAGAGATCCAGCAGCTTCACCGCCCTCATTCACTCAAGCAAAAGATGATTTCTATACACCCACATTAATAAACAAGACTAAACTGATGGGACACTGAAATAACCCATTTAAGTCCCTGGGTGTGCTGTTACTGCTGCAGCAGTGTTTCCCCTCAGTGCAACCTCAAACACTCTATTTTGATTTCTATTGCTATCATTTCAATGAGCCCCAGCTTTTGACTGCTTTTACAGAGCAGGATCATGGCACGACCATGCAAAGAGGCTCACAAGGATGCTGCTAGACAGGCACTTGTGTCTTAAATTGTGTGGTTGTCACGGCTCAGTAGATGTGAGTGCATCAGCTGCACTTTTTAAAACTTCAAACTCATAATGAAACAAAAAAATCTTCATAAAAACTCTGAACGACATGACAGCAAGTGAATTGTGCTCCACAAAATTCAGCAACGTTGCAACATTTGAGCACAGCCATGAATGTACATTTTAATCGTCTAAACTTTTGCAAGAGATTACGGTAGGATGCTGCACAGGTAAGTACCACCAGCAGCATTGCTAGAGGCTGTTCAAAATGTTCTTCCTGAGTTGGTAACAAATCCTGAATCAGGAGTAAGTCAGGAGAGGTCATACAGTGGGGAAGAGCAAAGGAAACCCTTTTTTCAAAAAAAAAAATTCTCCTATTTGAGAAAGACTAACTTCCACGATCAAGGAGGCAGGAAGCAGCAGCTCGCAAAGGGGCTGTTCACTGCAACATTTTAAACTCCATTCTTGATATAACAAAGCGAGCATACTGATGGTATAGCATGGAGTGTGGTCTCCCCCGTGAAATGAATGGTCATTCAGCTCAATACCGTGCAAGGGCTGCTTTTGAAGGGGAAATTCTAATTGTAACTGCTCAGCAGTGGTAATTTGTGACCGAGGAATGATCTGGCACAGAGGCCAAGAAGGCCCAACTACAAGAAGAGGTTAAACTGGCTGGAAGCAGAAATGCCAGACGAAGAAACTCCTTGCAAAGGAGTGAAGTTTCCCTTGGTGATGAGACAAGAAACAGCTTCAGCATTGTCTTGTAGCCATCCTGGAATGGGAGCACTCAGGGGCCACCTTTGGGCAGCAGAGCTGGACTGGGGGATGGACCCAAGGCCAGGCTGAGGTGCTCCATGCAACCGCTCTCAGGATTGGTGCTGGTGCCAGTGTATATAAGGAATTTGCTTGTCATGCATCTTTGCAGACTCCACGTAGGACCGCATAAGTGCAGTAGGACTCTGCCCAATGCATTGTTCATTAATCTTTTCTTTTATATTTAAGCACAAACGTGTGTTTAATTTGCCTCGAGGGGTACCATAAAAATTTGGGGCCATTTATGGCCAGCTGAGTTAATGACGTTGACTCTGGGCTTGAACCTCTTCAATCAGCAACCAAGAGCCATTTCCAGGACAATCCTTATCTCATTGTTTGAGTTCTCCTTCCCCAAGCCATTTACAGCATCACCTGACCTATGCAGAGCAAGTGAGGTGAGGTAGCAGCTATATTTGGCACAGGTAGGGTACCATCAACCCAAGCAGCCTGGTATATTTATGCAATGACAGATAAAAGACAATGAGGTATAGCCTGATGAACAAGGTCTTGCCATGAGCAGGTGCAGACACTATTCTTTTCTTGGTTTTTCAGGGTACAGCCCTCCTTGTAACTGGAACGGTATAATAAATTGAAGTATTCAGAACATTTCAAGGTGGAATAATGTTCACCGTGAGCTCCAGCTTTATTTTCTTCCTCACTCTGAAATCAATTAGATGTGCTGCGGAAAGAAAAACCTGGTTTGCATCTCTATGAATAAGCCAAACAGGAAAAAAACAAAGTTTAGTCAGATGCAAGGACTCTAACGTAAATGTAAAGTTTTTGTCACATGCTTACGGTTATCAATTGCTTCCTTGCCATCGTATTTAGAAGCAACGTGGAATATGTCTTTCATCTCAGGTTCAGAGTGACAAAGCAATCTCAGACAGACCAAGGACCTCAGGCCGGCTCAGCAGGTTGCATACAGCTGGCTTGCTCCTACTGCAAGAGGTTTTGTAAAACACTTGCCACAAAGCAGAAGGATGCACGTAAGCATCACGGTAGTGAGTGCACAAAAGGAGAGCATACAGGGGGGAAAAATACCATTTTTTGGTAAAAGCTATATATAAAATGGAAAGGGTCGAGCAGAACTCTTGAAAGAAAGGAGGGGGGTGGAGGGGGAGAGAAGAAAAAAGCACACTGGATCCTCTTTTCTTTGACGTGTGAATTTTTTCTAAGAGTCTCCTTCTCCTATAGGAAAAGCAGTGCTGGTATACAATCAGTTGATAGCTGTTCTGACAGCTGAGCCTAAGAGAGAACTAACAAACTAGTAAACTTACTGCAAGATCTAAATCCTCAAAGTATTAATCGCTGTGCTGCCTTCTTAAAAGTGGATTTAAGACACGAAGGAAAGAAGAAATGGAAGATGATGACAGGAAAGAAAAAGAAGGACAATGTTGGCCTTAGGATTGCAGTATTGATCCTGCCATGAGGAAGAAACAAATGCCAATTTTATATATTTTCACCTCCCCTCATGTGAAATGATTTATGCTGACACATCCTCATGTTTTAACAACCTCTTAGAATCATAGAATCATAAAATCATTTAGGTTGGAAAAGACCTTTAAGATCATCGAGTTCAACCATAAACCTAACACTGCCAAGTCCACCACTAAACCATGTCCCTAAGCGCCTCATCTACGTGGCGTCTTTTAAATACCTCCAGGGATGGTGACTCCACCACTTCCCTGGGCAGCCTGTTCCAATGCTTGATAACCCTTTCAGTGAAGTTTTTCCTAATGTCCAGTCTAAACCTCCCCTGGTGCAACTTGAGGCCATTTTCTCTCGTCCTATCGCTAGTTACCCCAGAAAAGAGACCACCCCCACCTCGCTACAACCTCCTTTCAGGTAGTTGCAGAGAGCGGTAAGGTTTCCCCTGAGCATCCTTTTCTCCAGGCTAAACAACCCCAGTTCCCTCAGCCGCTCCTCATAAGACTTGTGCTCTTGACCTTTCACCAGCTTCATTGCTCTTCTTTGGACATGGCACAATGAGCCAGGAAAAAATAGCCTTGAGAGACAGTGTATGCAAAAGGCTTTCCTGTAACACCACTTAAAAAAAGGGCAACACTGCTTTACAATTCACTAAACAACATATTTATTCACACGCTGACTACGTATGTTGTACTTAGATGTCACAGCAGATTACTTGCTAATTACACTAGGAAAAACCCAAGTGATTACCGCAGACTCTTTCCTCTGGTTCAGAAGAGGTCGGAGCCAGACACTTACGCGACAAATAATCACGCCTACAACTAGCGGTGGCTGCTTCGAGCAAAACAGGACCCCTCGCTTTTGGACAAGTGTCACTAAGTAATCAATTTTTTTTTTTTTAAACATGCTAAAAACTGGGGCTGCACCAGAAACGCATACACTGAAAAAAATGAAGTGCTCCCACTGCTAAGGAGTCAGTCTGCTCAGGCCAATGGAGCAAAAATCAAATTCTTTCCTAACATTTTATCTGATCTTTCAGGCTGATAAAAACTTCTTTTCTGCTACTGAATGAAGGAAATCGTATTACCAGAGTTGATATTCATGAGAAATATTTTGAACTGAATATGTGAACTGCTTTTAACTGAGTTTAAATCGATAACTTGACTACTGTGGTTAGTTTTATTGAATTGTACATTGGAATAATATCATTTCAATTATGTTATGATGATAGTATTACCCTCCACTATGAGCTGTATTTATTCAGCTGGAAGGTGAGACGTACTACTTCTTCGTTTGACAAATCAGACACACCATCGCTTTTAATGCTATTTTATTGAATGATCACTGAAGGCTTACACTGCTACACATGTACCATGCTCTTCCCTCGAAACGTCAACACCTTGAAAAGCCTTCATCTTTGATAGCGTTTCTTTTTCCTTTCAGAAATAAAGCACTAGAGGGAAGTTCAAATGCAATCATATAAACCCACCCAAAATGGCGTACATTAAGTGCCTAGGATCATACGTGGCTGTTTCCACAGATCCAAGCAGGGGTCTGGATGCAAGAGAAGGTTGGTTTGGGGGATGTGGTTACGCGTACGAGCATTATTTATACATGCGAGATGATAGCTAAATCTTTATTGCTTCTACCTGGTCGAAATGCAAGAGGGGAGCAGCCTGTCACCTGCTATAAGCATTTGAAATTTTTGTTACCTGTAAACATTCAGCTTTAAAGTGGGAGAGAAAAAAAAAAAAACGCATTTGAGGCTCAATTCTATGTTTTCTCCCAAAAGATTTTCATTTTTAAAGCACCATTTCATAGCTTCATGTACGTAACATTTGTCTTTTTCTTTGTCCTGTTTATATCCAAGAGAGTTTAAAGCCACAAAGAAGAAGCGGCAACCAGAAACAACTCATCACCCTCATACAGCACTTGTCAGCAATGAACTTCAGAGCAGTTAACAAAGGTGATCAGAATCATTAACCCCATTTCAATGGTGTTTGGATGCAACAAGGAAATAAAAAACAGAAAGAATGACCCGCACACACAAGCCAGGAGTAGGATCCTGCTCTCCTGTCCAGCCCTGGGAACACCGCAAACTCATTTTATATTATAACATGACCATTATCGTAGATGTGCTGTACAGAAGGCTCCTTTTTATCTCCAAGCACCAAAACTGCAAACTCTAAACCTCCATTCCTGAACTGCCTATAATCAAGCAGCTTTTTTTTTTCCTTTGGTGTATCAAAAAGCAGAGCCGCTGAGTTTTGTCTAATTGTTTGACTAATGGTCACAGAAATCACCACTGTCTTCAATTACGTTGGCAGCATTAAAAAGGACTATTTTTCCTTTACATGGATAAAATGCTACTGAATAGATTTCCCCACAATAACCGATAATCAGCTTTTAAGTCCCACATTAGTCAATGAGGTTTTCTTTCCATTGACTTGGGATGATGCTGATTTTTCATCAGCAGGAGAGGAAAAGTCTCCTTCCTTGGAGACATTCAGATTTCATTACTTTCTCTACCTGGGTCCCTCTGTATATCCCTGACCTGTGATAAATGCACTGCCTCTTGCTTCCTCCTACATTCACATAGGGCCCCATTCACATAAACCCTCACTTCTCCAAATAGGAGCATAAAGTCAACGTACATTTGTTCTTTAAATTAATCTGAAGTGGGACTCTAAGAGCCCCAAACGTCACCTGCTTCAGTTAGGTCTCCTCTACTCACAAAATACCATTCCCAGAGACATCCATGTCCATGTACGCTGCTGCTGCGGTCTAGCCAAGAAACTATTACCACTTTGCAGCCTTCAATTTAAGAGCACCAGTGCGTGACAATTAGATATATTAAATTCTGTTAGGACAACAAAACTTATGATTTAACTAGCAGAACACATACCAATAATTTATATGTAATTTTTCTATCAGCAATTAGTCCGCTAGACTTCGTGCCTTGATCATGATACTTGGGGGTTTCACTTTTCCAAAAAAAAAAAACATTACAGATATGCAGGAAAGTGCCAAGTTACACCACTACCTATAATTTCATTCTCCTTGCTGCCAAGCTGAGCCTGGGTCTTTTGCTATGCGTACAAATGCTAATTACAGCTCAACACTAATGCTAATCCTGACATCTGCTAATTAAAAGATCACATCTTCTGCAGAGTCAGCAGTGCTATTCAAATGAAAACATTAATCAGTTTAAAATTCAAAAAAAAAAAAAAATCAATCAACAAAGCAGGAATTTTAGTCCTTGGTGCAATTAATATCAAAGTGCAAACTGGGAGTACTCAAGAGCAAGTGTCAGTACGTTCTCGGAGAATATCTGATACTCAGTAAAAAGGAAATTTTTCAGCACTGTGTGATTTCTCTGTTTTCAGTAATTGTCCACTTTCTCTCTTATTCCTTCTTTAATCCTTGCTTCTCTATAATCACAGCACCTCTGAAACTCAAGACCAGCCCTAACCAACATCTCAGGGTTTAACCAAGGCAAGTACATTAATCTATGCATTAATCTACATTTAAATAGCTAAGATGTCCCACTTAAGCTTAACGGGACCGCTCTTTTCTACAGCTAACACTTGCACCTACAGTATCAGGGCCCTCATGGGCAATTACAACCCATTTATATCCTTTACTATCAACCACCTCTTGGAAAGGACAGTCCAGATTTGCTTCCCATTTCAGCATACACAGTAGGCAGGGAAGAAGGATCAAAAGCAGGATGCAAACCTAGATGCAAAAAGCATCCACTCCATGAATTAAATATTGAGATCATAAAACCCCACCAAACAGCCTGCACATGCCTGGACCTAACACACAGGGCTCCCTGATTCACCCATTCCTACCCCAACCCCCTGCTGCTTTACATTTTGTCCCCAGTCCTTGTTTTTCCTTCAAGGGACTTCCCGCTGCCCAGCACCTCCATCCAGTCAGATTCAGAGCCCTCCTGCACAGCAGCTTCGCTCTCTCCATGAAAGGAGCTGCCACTTCCCAGACGTTGCTTGCCGGTTACTTCTTGGTTTAGTTTCTTCAGCGCTTGGAAACCATGGTACAGGTGCTCCACAGATAAAGTAGCTCTGAATAGACAAGGACCCTCTTGAATTTGGGAGTCTTCTCCACCTCCTTCTGGAAAGGCAGGTGCTGCACAAGTAGGTGTTTCTGTTCCTTCTGCAGCTTTGTCTTTCTCCCTGATTGTTTTTGGCCACCAGACACTTAACACCTTGGGTTAGGTGTTCAACGGTTCTTGTTAAATTTTGCATGGGGATTCTGTGAGCTGATCCATTCTAGAGAAATACACTCTGGGTGAAGGAAGAGATGGAGGTGTTGAAGTAGCTCTGTCTTCACCCAGCCTTCACTCCAGAGACGTCATGAAGGTGGGTCAGGAGCTCCTGGAAGTCCACCCAAGTTCCGAAAGCACCAAACCCAGCCACTGTTGTGAGAAAGTCAACTCTGAACAGGGCCAAGTCCCACCACAACATATCCAGAGGGTCAGCACATGCCCCATGCAGTTTTTTGACTCTTCCTGGTCTTTATCAGAGATAGGATTATTGGGTTATCAGAGAATCAGACAGACTACTCCAGTTTCCAAAGAAATGAGAAGAAACTAGTAGTAACTGGAGAGAAGACGCAGAGAAGATGCAACCTAATGGCATCCCCACAGCAACAGCCTCCTATGGTGCCACCTTCTAAAAATCATGGTTACTATGTGCCAGAAGGATGCCTACTGATAAACATGAGGCACAGGAAGTCACCTCAATAAAAAATAAAATTAGCTTGTCTTTGTGGGGCAATACTCCTACAACCCTCCAAAAGAAAGAAACAATCCCAGCAAAAAGAAGAAGCCCATAAGCAACAGCAGCTTCCAAGCCAGCATTGAGCCAGCAGAAAAAGGCGGCTCTTCATTCATTTAGCATGCTACTGTTTAAAATTTGTTTAAAATAGTCTGCATTTATTGTTTTGCTGTAGTATAAGAGAAAAAAAAAAGAGCTCTTTGAATTTGTTATACCAGTTAATATTTTTATTTAGAAGGAAACCACAAATCGAGTTTACTACCTTTTTAACAACGCTAATATGAAAATGCTCTTTTGATGTAAGGTGCCAAGGTTTCTTTCCTTCACCTTCTCAGCTACATCCCCTGAAACTGTCATCTTACTTGCACTTTAAAATTTCCACTCTGAGGAAGCCTTACACTGTAATGTATCTCCGACTAATAATACACTGTGGCCAGTTATAAATTAGTCATGTTGATAAAAGGTCTAACAAAGTTACCAGTATTGTTCTGTACCGCACAAGCAATATTACTAAGTCTGATTTAAATAGAATAGGCAATTCAATCAAGCAAAAAATGTGACAGAACCTTCCAACTGCAAAAGAATCTTAAATCATTAATGAAACTGAGAATTTAATGTATGCAAATTAAATTATATATGCATATTTCAATGGGCTAAAAGTTTGTGTGCATACTTTACTCGGGAATCTGTCTTGCGATACAATTAGAAAGAAATTCAGATTTTTTATTACTTTGGTCTGTAAAGTGTTCACATAATTTATGTTCACTTAAAAAGGTACAAAACCTCATCAATTAAAGCCAGACTTCAGATGGTACAAATAGACCGCAGCCCCATTGAAGGTGCTATAAGCACTGTCTCAATACATCATTTGAGGATCAGGTCTCACTAGTCTCCACTAGTGAGAGAAAAAAACAAAACTGAGGTTATGAAAACCTGGGCACCAGTTTTCACAGAATTTGAAGAAAATAATTTGAGACCTCTCCTCCTCTGGTATCAAATTCGGCAACAGGTTCAAAAGTTACGAGGGCATGACGCAGGGCACATGGACCTGTACAACCATTAAATAAGCTTTCTTTCCTGGCAAAACACTTTTTAAAGGTGGGAAGGGAACATGTGATAAAATATTAATCTTATTGATTGTGCTCTAAAAAAAAAAGTTACAAGCTGATTGCAGCGGATATGACATTTCGTGGCTACTAAACATCTCTTAAAAATTAGTATGTTGAAGCTTTTCCCCTTTTTAGTAAAGCAGGCCAAAGAAACATCCCCCCCAACCAAATGTCAAGTTTTCTTTAACTTCTGAAATCTAACCCAGTATTTCCTGCTATAAGCCATTCACTGGGAAGACATGAAAATCCAGGCAGCCAATGAGCCCTTTAGGAAACTAATTTTTTTTTCTCCCCTCAGCACAGAGAATTGCCCTATTACACTGGTAAAAATACACACTTACGTTGCCACAGTGATAGCATCCATCGAAGTTCAGGGCAGTAAATGAGAAACTAGATGTCATTTTCCAGTCTGAAGCAGAATTTACTAATTTACTACCTACTCCTTTTTTTTCCCCCTTTCTTTTTTTCCTTTCTTTTCCCCCCCCAACAGATTAACAACACTTCCGCTGAAGAAATCACAGCAAAATACCAAGGCAGACGTTCCCAACATGCGGCACCACTTCCAGCTAACATAGAAATGGTGCCCACAGAGCCAAAACTCACCAACCTCACCAGCTGCGCTGCACCAGCGACTTCTGCCAAGATGCTAAGCCCTCCCCATTTGAGATGGAAATCTGTTTTAGGCTCAAACCCAGCAAAGCCTATGTTCAACTGCAAGGCAGGATTTAAGCCCTATTAGAGCATCTGCATAAATGCTTTGTTGAATTAAGACTCTGCCCATTTACACCTCTTCCTGTTATCATTTCTCTCTGGGCAATCACTAAATCACATAGGATCTAATGACCTAATTAAAACATTTAATGCTCACCGCATTTGTGATGCCAGCTTTCAACACAACTAATGGCAAATGAAGGTTAATAACTGGTAATTATCATACTCCTTTTAAGATTTTGTTTTTAAACAAAAGAGTGAAAATATGAAAAATAAATCACTGCAAGAAAAGAACTAACACGTATGCTATTCACAAGAATACATAAGCTATAAAGGCCAAATATTAAAAACATTCAAGGTGTTCTAGCAGTATGAATCCTAGAGACTGCACATACTCAGAATTTCAGCTTTAAAAAAAGAGCCACCTGTAGAAAAAGCTATCAGAATACTACCTCACCAATCTACAGAAATCAGACCAATATCTTGCTAAGATACAATTAGTGAACTGCATCCTCTAACTTTTCATTGCTCTGTAAAAAAGCTTGTTCTTTGCTACGACTGTGCTTTCATATATGTATGCCAACCAGTCCCCATGCCCCATTTTTACTAATGGAGCTTCAAATTTACATACTTTCTAAAAAAAAAAACAAACCTTTAAAGAAATAATAATAATAATAATAATAATAATAAAAAATCAACACTACAGAAGTCACAGCAGCTCCATGAACAGTTTGCATTAACAGCTGCTGTAAAACCAGAGGGAACACAAGCCTACATTAAAATAATATTTAAGATTCTCACAACAAGACACTAGCACATTTGCAGAAATACATAACAATATTCAGAAAGAAGCCAGTGCTTGGACTTGTCTATTCAAGTGTGTCCTTCAGTAGGAAAGGCTGGTCTTAATGCAACGCCTTGATGCTATTCAGGCTCAATCAGCTCTTTCTTACAGAGGCAGATGCTAAAGTTGTGTTGTCCAGAGCGCCTAGAGTACCACAAGCTCTAACCAGAAACCTAGTTTTCTCCAATAAAAGGAGGACTTGTTCAGATTTCAAATTTGCAAATATTAGGAAAATTACTGAAAAGAAGATTCAACTAAAAAATCTTTAAAATATCATGTTTAAATCCCTTAGACCCTGGCTCTGTCTGCAAGTGCTGCCCTGGAGAGGAACAGAGACAGATTTTGAACTCACACTTAGGAGCTTTACACAGTTATAGCCTTCATGCTGCTCAAAGGTTTTTTTTAATACAAATTAATTTTATTCAAAATGAACATATGTGTCTTCGTGACCTCAAGAAATCTTGAGGACAGGTCTGTGCAAAAGCACTTCGCTTGGTCACTGTAGTTAGGGGATAATGCTGACCTGAAAGTAAGTAAAGATGTTTGATGCACTGATAAATCCCCAGCAATTGGAGCAAATCAACGGGACTACACTGTAAACAAACACAGACAAATCATAAAAAATGCCCTAAATCTGAGAGAGATCGTTGTAATGAAACAAGCGCATAGTTTCATAAGACCATGGAAGGCATGAATATGCTTCATAACCAATGACTTGAAGCAAAATTACCAAGTCCAAGGGCTACCAAATTCTCGTCTCTGAAGAGAACGTTCTCAACCCCCTGAATCAGAATTGGTCATTTCCAGCAAAGGTGGCTAAAATTTTCAAGTAAGATTATCCTTTTTTTTTTTTTTTTTGAGGCAATGAATCATACAAAGTCCTTTATTGGATGTAACCCCATGTGGCTTCCCTTCGATTTTTTAATTTGATCTGACAATTATGACTGTAAAACACAAATTGAATTTTTAAGCCACACTGAAGTAAACACTCAGCAACATCTGCTTTGTTTTCATTGTTCTGTTAAAACTTGTTCAGAACAATGGAAATTTTAAATGCTCCTTCATCATTAGCTGACATTCTGTATTTAAATACTTCTATCAGTTCTCCTTTTATTTAGAGAAAGTAACATATGCCATTTTACATCAAGACTAAAGAACAAAGAAATCTTCCCTTAGTCCTCTAATGAGGGCAAAATCATCCAAACAATGGCATTACAGAAATGATACCTGCTGTTAAAAAAAAAAAACCAAACTGCCACCAGTGTGTTACTACGATAGTACAGTCCTAAAAATCCCCATCTCCATCCAATTCAAAACGAAGGGCTGTTCAAGGATTCAGTCACCTGCTTAAAAAAATTAAAACCAATGGTGCAGAGAAGAAACCAGCACCAAATAACTAGGAATGGGGTGAGTGAATTTAGTGCTATGTATGTGCAATATTGATGGATTTGGGCATGTGCTATGCATATATAGCTCTGCTTTAAGATGCAAGATGCAGTTTGCTCTCGTGTCTTTCTCTGAAGTTCTGTGCAAGTTGTAAAATGAGTTATACGGTGCTGAGGTTCAATTCTGTCCAGTTTTATTGAAGTATATTAGAAACACTGCAAAGAAAGAGAACAGAACACACCTTGCTTAGCAAATTACCACACATATATATACACGCATATACATACATGTATCTAGATGTATATATCCATGTATATGTATGTACACATTCCTACACACATATATATATTTGTAAAATACATTTACGCGATGTTCAGTGTTCCCTAGCTCAAGAGACTTAGCCAACACATTGGGGACTGACCTTCAGAGCACCCACGGTTGGAAACAGGAAGGTTGGGAGAGCCACCAACACCCCAGAGAAAACCTCGTACACATTTTGAGCAGCTCTGCACTCCCCACACTGTCCCACAGCTTGTGCTACTACCATGCAGCTACACAAAAATCAGCTGTAAACCAGCCAGGAAAACGATCCCAGGCAAAAACAGCCCAGCAAGAGCTACAAACCCAATGTAGATTTTTAAATCAGAGTTTCACTTCCCAGCCTGGTTCCCCATACAGCCGCAGAAACAGATGGCAGAACGAAGGAGTTTGATTTGGGGGTGGAGGGGAAGCAGCCAAAACTTGCACTGGAACATCTGTCCAAACTGCAGCTCTCAGGGACTCAAGAAAGGAGGGTAGAAAAAATAATTTTTTTTTTTTGAGTCTTAAGAGACCAGTAGTATCTATGCACACCATATTCATAGGACGTAGCTTTGTTAGATAAACCCTTAATTTGTCAGGGACCAGGAGCTTAGGGCTGCAATCAGGGAAGCTCCTCTCCCACCAACGGGCTCAGCATCCCACAGCACCTACCCGAGGGATGCCTTCCCACATGGGTCAAGGCAAACACGTCTCCCAGCATCTGCCTTTTCAGCATCTTCACAGACTTTTACATTTCAGTCCTTGAAAGAAAAAGGGAGAGTAAGATGTAATTGCTCAGGTTTGCAGGCTACTACCTGTTCTTGGGGAAAAAAGCCATGGAGGTACAAAAGCACACGATGGGAGTCCCACTCTCAACATACAGGACTGCACAAAAACTAGCAGGAGGGATCACTCATATTCCACCACGCTTGCATTTATTTTTGTGATATTTAAGGTACGTGACTTACACCAATTCAACTCTTGCCAGTCCTCCTTTGAGTAAGTGAGAGCTCCTCCTGGGCACAAGCTCTGTGAAGACCAGGGGCCATTTCAGTTCATCCCTATGCACTTCCCTCTGGATCAGCTTTGCTGCTCCAGGTACCAGCTTATCACGCAAATTCATATTTAAATTGGAAACGCACTGCAAGCCAAGGAGAGTAATTTCCTGGGGAGAGATTCACCTCTTCCATCTTAAGGTATCTGCAATGTAAATGTCTCTATCTTGAGTTTGTCACCTTAGGCTTCCTTTACAGTCAGTGGAGAGAATTAAGCTTTTTAGGGTGCAATTCATCTGACCTATTTTAAATGTCTACATGAGAAGGAAAAGAATCATGCCTCAGAAGTGCCTGCCTCTTTCCATTAGCTAGAAGGCCAGTTTAAATGATTAGCTTGCATACAGACATCTCAGTTCAGCCAGATAAACTAAGCCTACCTCATCCTTCTCCTTTAAAAAAAAAAAAAAAACCAAAACTCCAAAAAAACCAAAACCCACCCAAAACCCCCACAAAATCAAAACAAACCACCACAAAAGCCACACACACTAATCCCACAGCAAAAGTGGGGTGCAGAATAAAAGAATAAAATTATAAAAATATCAATTAGCTAAACGAACAGCAGAAGCCAGAACAGTGCCTGCTTCCTGTGCACTACACTTCAGCACTGCAATAAAAGCTTGCTAATGAGCCTGTTAACCATCCCAGGCTTATCCGCTAGCAGCCTACAGCAGCGACCGGCCAGCCCACCACCAAACATGCCCCGGTGGATGCTCTCCAGCTGCGGCAACATCTTGCTCTGCGCGGCTCAGCCCAACTCAGTGACCAGGCAGGTACCAGGAGAGCAGGCGGGCTGCTCACTGGGATGCTTTTCTAGATATTTAATGGGCTCAAATAATTTTGTTCAGATATTTCAGGGAGAAGAGAAAAAGGTAAACTCACAAGAATGCCATATTCATCAAAAAGCAGCCAGCAGAAGCTCAAGCAATTTGGAGACAAGGTTAGTTGTACGGAAAAGCTAAGCATTTGTCAGTATAAAAATATACACAAGTAGGATCCAAGCATCATCCACTATTTCTGCATAAAGTAATAAATAAAAAAAAGTTTTGTATCTTTGTTCCTCTCATATCCAATGGATAACAGGTGTTATTTCTGGAACAGCAACAACTTCTAAGGTATCTCCAAAATTCACAGGCTTTGGCACATCATGATTTTGGTGAAGTCGCTGTAGACATGCAACTTCCCACTGGAGTGTTCAAACATCGTTTTCAATCAGTGGCATACGTAGAGCTGTCTAAAGAGAAAAGACACAATAGAGAAAAGAAACGATAAAGGTCAGCACGGGGCCTGAAGGAAGTTCAGCAGATGGATCATGTGGCACAAGAGGATTACACCGTGCCACACTCATACAAGTGAACTCAATACTTCTGCTGCTGGTACCTGCAGGCGATGGCCCTGTTAATCATGGGTAAGGAATAACCGGTAAGTTATTACTTATAGGCAAAATAAAGTGCCAAGATGTTGCACTTTTTAAAGAAACTTCAATTTCCCATATATTTTAGCAATATTATGAGTCACCACTAAATTACTTTTCAAATGCATCTCCAAATTGAACAAAGCAAATCTTTGCAAGCCTTTTCAAGCAGATTCACTCTTTACTTTTCCAGGAAAACTCTTATCTGACCTAACGTGCAGGAAAATTCAAGTCCACAACATTCAGCTCTCAATTAGCGGCTATTTTTAATTAGCTACAAACACTATATCCAAAGACTGTATCAGCAGCAACTGGCCTGAATCAACACACAGTTTTTGAGGAAAACAAACAAAGCGAGCCCACACAAGAAAACCTCTGCTGGCCTTTGTCCAAGCACGCAAACTAAGGGACATTTCCATATCACTTCGAAGATTCCAGAGCATTGGCCAAAGGCAAATAAATAAGGGAAAGATGGCTTCTTCTCAGTTTAAAAGTGAAAACTGACTCTATGCTATACAATTATCTGACAAGGGCAGTATAGAGACAAGGACAAGAAAATCATACCAATATGAAAAACCAGGAAATACATTTTTCATTGGCCTGATATCCTAAAATGTAAGTATGATGAGAACCGATATGCAAGGCGGTGAGAAAAGGCAAAAGGGAAGGAAAAAAAATGTCCCCTCCCTTTGTATGTTTGTTGCAGCCAGAAAATGGAGGCAACTGCAAGGCTATCTGCTCATCCTCCTCCATCGGCACATGCCAATATCTTTTTTGCCATGATGTAACATCAGCACCTAGAACTGAACACTGCAGCGCAAACATTGCAAGGCAACATCAAGATATCGCGACGTGATTAATTTGTGGCTCCCAGAAGGTCTTGCCAGCTGCTGAAATCTCCGTACCGAGACCAAAGACCTGCATTAAATAAAGCAGCACTCCTGCTATTATTTTTTCTCACCCTTTTGATGAAAGATGTCCTCTTGCTTAATTTAAGTAATTGCTCCATGTTACAACAGCATCAGTAGATACACGTAGATTATCTTTACATACCCTGCATGTCTGATGTAATGAGTCTGGAAATGGAAGTGGAGAAACTGTAAGAAAATAGAGTAGGTGTCCAGATGGGAAAAGGCTGGGGTAGCCAGGCCTAAGCCCCTGCTTTGCTGGAAGGGAAGACACTCAACAGGGCACAAAAGGGATCCTCATTTCTCCCCTCAATCAGCAGGAGAAACTTAACATAATTACACAGCCACCTTTGAACTACTACTGCACACACACAAGTTGAACTGCATGGTTGTGATTAGTCCCTTACTCCCTAACACGCCAAAAACTAGGCATGTTAGGCAAAATCAGACAAAAATTCAACAGGAGTAGAAAGTAAGCAACGCTGCCAAGTGGAATAATTAGGATGCGCTGCAGCAAGACACCTTGTGCTGTCTCCAGCGTGGGCACTATTCCCTTCTCGTAGGTTTTGTGTAACGCCTGGCCGGGTGGGTTCCCTCGAGTCCTAGGGTGATGTTGTAAGGAGGAACTTTCCCATCCTTGTGGCATTTGCATAGCACTGGTACATGCGGGAGCTTGAGCAGGAACTGCAGCCCCAAAGCCCACACAACTGCACAAACTCCACAAGTTCCGCACGGGTGACTTCCAGACAGGGAAACAGGAGCATAAAATACCTCTTGGTACAGGAGCAGCACTGCTCCCATGCACCTTTGCCAAGGGCCACCACATCTCTCAGGAAGAGAAGTATCAGTGGTGCCTTCACAGTGTGCACCAACCCAATCAGCACACCCAGCATGTGTGGCAAGTAAATTTTTTTAATTAAACACATTGGCTTAGCTTTAGGAGCAACAGAATGCTAGTGATAAATTCTACCTCCCTTTTTAAACAGCCACCCTAGAAATTTATCTCTGATGGATTTTACTTCGCATTTTAGAGTTCAAAATTAGGTGAAATGCTATAGCTCTGCAACATTTATATACCAAAAAAAAAGAAAAAAAAAATTATACCAAGTTACCATTCCCAGTTCAGAAACAAATTACCAGACTCTGCTCAGAAACCACTATATATGGAGTTACTCAGACCAAGTTACTTCTGTAGAAGAGTAGATGTCAAGTAGACTTCAGTCCAGTGAATTTTCTGTCTTCATTTTCCTGACCGACTTCTAGTTTAAGCAGATCATAATGGGACCGTTACTTTTTCTAGCAGGCTGTGCTTTCATGTGCAAGTTTCATCTGCAGAACGGACCATTTTTAAATATTTGGGTTTTTTTTTAAGGCTGGATTATAACTTAGCTTCCATGCAGGTACCCAGATGAGACATGGCCTGTCTGAGCACCTCACTGAGCTCATGCCAGAGCCAAGAACGCCTGTCATCCTTGCGCAACCAACACAGCGGTTATAAATGCGGCTCTTCTTGCTCCTACCTTTCCCCGCTGCCCACCACCTTCCCAGAGAGATGATTTTGTGGCAGGCAGCTTCACCACCCTCAGCTCCAAATCAGCCCTGGGGACACCATCTAGGATGCTCAAGAGGACCACGTTTGCTGGTCTTTGACCCATGGCTCTGGGCTTGCTGTCTCTGCTACGAAGATGACTCGTATCCAGTTGCAGATCTATGGAAGAGCCCCTTAAAATATGCCTGTAAGCTACATGTTTACAGGCTGTATTCCTCAGTATCCCACATACGCAAATCACCTCGCAAGCAGAAATTATCCCTCAAGCTCAGGCAAGCATTGTGGCAAAATACACAGGGCTCCCAGAGACATGAATTCCTCTACTTTACACCCAGCCTTGAGAATCTACCTTTGGCATCTGGTGGGATTACCTGTGCACCAGGAAAGAAAAATGTCTCCGTAACTAAAAGTTATCAAAAAGTCCTGAGAGCCGTACAGCTTTTAAGAAAAACAACCACATTAACCAAAGAGCGGGGAAGATGAGCAGCTGGAGCATCAAATGCCAGAGAACTCCTAAGTTGGCACCTCAGCATATCATTAAGGCATGGAGCTCACATCTTCTCCTGGTTCCTCTAAGGGAAGGTTTTGGTTTTACCTCTAGAAGGAGAAATCACTTAATCACCATCTAACCTGCTGTAAAGACAGCTGCTGTACAATGCAGGGGAGCAGTGGGGCAGATGGGGATTGATCAAAACACAGTTTTACAGCAGAGGCACTCTGAGACTCCTTTCATTCAAAAGCAAACTTTCTATATAAAAAGGCCCTTTTGCAGGGGAAGACTAAGCCATGCAGAAAATTCACATCTCTCACCCTGAGATCACAGTATATGCTTAAAAGTCCACTACTGAAAAAAAAAAAAAAAAAAAAATACATTTTCAGGTATTCATGTTCCTTCTCATCTTCATCTCGGGAAAAGCAAGGCGTATATCAACAGCTGAAAATCCTGTGCAGTCCACACGTTCAATGAAACCTTATCCCTGTGAGCTGTATGGAAAACTATAATCAAGTTGACCGTTTTGCTGGAAAACCAGATACATACCATTGCATCTCTGACAACGCTTTAAAACCGGAAGCCCCAATTAGGGTATTTTTTCCCTGCTGGAGGGTCCCACGGTAGCTGTGTCTAATAAGAAAGCACTGTGCTTCCAATGACAAAAACAAGGAAGACGAGAATATTTACCTACATTACACATTTTCTCATCGCTGGACACAAGACAAAAGGTGAACACCCTCTGGTGAAGCCTGCCTTCCTTATGCATGGACTAGCCTCCTTCCCTTAGTCTCACTGATTTGATGGGACTATTATAAAGCAAAGAATTGCTTAAGGACACCAGCACTGAGCCCAAGAGTCAACTTCTCTGGTTTGTTGTTTGCGGATTTTTTTTTGTGGGTTTTGGTTTTTTTATTTCCACAAAATTTAAGCATCTTAAAAGCTCTAGCTAAAGGATAAGATTATTGATACAGAGCTAGATATGTATGCGCATCACTTGATATGCCAAACAATATGCCAACAGGGAGGTCCCAAAGCATGCAAAGCTTGGCTCAAAAATAACTCTTGGCCTGATTCTGCAACATACGATAATTTCCCTGCATATACATCCCATTCTCACTCCTGTGCACTTGTGTTATCTTCTCCCCCGATCACAATGCAACTCCCTATACCAAAAAAAAACCCAAACCCCAAAACACGTTGCACAGCTATCTCACTGTCACATCTATTATTCAAGAAAGGTCTCATTGAATAAGTGTCTGTTCAGAGGCTCTAAACAAATTTCATTTCTGAACACCACCGTCTGCAGCCCAGCAGGCCATTTCACCAAGATAAGATCACACATTTAATCAAACGCTTCAAAAAAGAAATACACACCAAGTTTGCTTAATAACGTCAAATAATAAAAGTGCAGTGCTGGCAGCATACTAATTTTTAGTGCTCTTTCTTCTTTGAGGGTTGTCTCAATAGTCAAGGTCAACCGTACATGGGATTTCTTCTAATTAGGATTTCTGGTAAAGGCTAGACCTGCTTAGTCTCACTACTTAGCCATGGTTTTCCCTAAAATGAAGACATCTCTCTTTCATTTTAAATTAAATCATTGCAGTATCCCACCCAAGTGTGACAGACAAAACTGCACAACTCTGCTAATTCAATAGAGAACGTAAATGAAAGACAACAAAAAACACATCTTTGTGGTCAACGAGGAACCACCCACACAAATGTCTATGGTATAAAAGGAAAAGTGATTTACAGGGAAAAAAACCCCAAAAACGTGATTATCTGCTTGGTGTTTGACTACAGCTCCTACTGCAGCCCAGCGGAAACCTATTTGAGTTAGAAATTAGGAGTGGACTTGGCACCCCTAGGTCAACATATGCTTTGCCATTTATTTTATTGTAGTAATAAGAGGAGGAACCAGTTGAAAGAAACAGCATTACATTACTACTAATGCAAAATACATCTATATTACTACAGACCAGACTTCCATGATATTCTTCACTAACTTGCCTGTTACTTTGGCTATTAATTTTTATTTATTTATTTATTTAAGTCGCCAGCTTTACCACAATGACTACTGCTGGAATAGGCTTTGCCCCCAAATCACATGAACTTGGGAGGAACCCTGGACCCTCGCTGTGCTCAAGCCCACAGCTTGAAAAGGGTCAAACAAAAGCTGGCATCCTCACCCTTACAGCCTGGCCCATGGGTTATGCTGGTCTGCCCTTCGCTTGCACGGGATGAGGGAGTGATCAAGCGTAAAGGCATTGGAGAAGACAACCCCCCATCTGCTGCTCCCAAAGCTGGAGGAGACAAACAGCGAGGCAGCTCTTAGATATATTCCCCACCATATCCCATTCTCCCTGCCGCAAACATCCCTGCAGAAACTGTGGAGGTCCAGATTCTCCCCTTGAATGGGAGAATTACAACTTCTTCGTTTCGGCTGGCATAAACAACTGCTTGAGTCTACTGGCCAACATCTTTCTATAGGTGCTCGAGTTTCACCCAACATCTCAGCCCCGCTGCAAACACAAGAGGTGCTCAGGTGGCAATACCCTAACGCGCTCAGTGACGTGCGCCTGTACTTCTTGTCAAAACAAGGATACTTCCACAGGTAGAATTCCCTTGTCGCATTTTAGCCTTCCTTTGGAAAATCGGTTATAGATGTTATAGAGGGTGCTCCCCACTCCCGCAATCGAAACGCATCCCACAAACTTTAGAAAGACTCATTGCAAATTGGTGACCTACTTAAGGAGATCTATAAAGTGCATTACGATTGTAATTGCGGATCGTTTGTCAAAAGGTCACAAGTTATCACTCTATGCAGCATAATCACTGTATTTCAAATACCTATCAGGATTAATTTTACAGAAGGAGACATGCATCATTTTGGAGTTGCACCAAATAAAGCCGAGATTGTAATATTACTGTCCTTCTTTTAAAAAAAAAAAAAAAATTAGAAGAGAGGGGGGAAAAAAGACACACAGCTACTCCACACACCTGCACCCATTAAAGATAATCCAAAATGACATTTTCTTGAAGAAGTCTCTGCTGTGAGAGTTGCAAGTGCAGTAGTCACATCATAATTTCCCTCGGAAGGAAACGGGATATATACACATTTCCAAATGATTAAAGGCCTTGATTGCAATATCCTAAATTCAAAGGAATAATGTTTTAGATCACACACACAGTTCCGATGAGGTTGAGCTGAGGCACAATGTCCAATATAGCAATCTGTGGTGTGCTGGAAGCAAGAACGGCTGTTCTCTGGATACTCTGGATAAGCCATCTACTACAGGATTATAGACCAGTTTTCTGTACCTCCAGATAGCTTTAACATAAAAAGTCATTCAGAACAGAATCCAAAAGCCTTTTGTTACTGTGGAAAAAAAGGAGGGGAGGTTGAGCTGAGGCACAATGTCCAATATAGCAATCTGTGGTGTGCTGGAAGCAAGAACGGCTGTTCTCTGGATACTCTGGATAAGCCATCTACTACAGGATTATAGACCAGTTTTCTGTACCTCCAGATAGCTTTAACATAAAAAGTCATTCAGAACAGAATCCAAAAGCCTTTTGTTACTGTGGAAAAAAAGGAGGGGGGGGGATGCAACAGAACACACAGACAAAAGTGGCAAATAAGGATCCGCACTACATGGCGGATATTTCTGGATACAAAACCTGCAGCATAGTTCTTGCTGGAAAAAAAAAAAACCAACACAAACCTGTCCCCTTTGAAGTGAGCGACAGGAATTTGCAGCATTTCGAAATGATGATGTGTCAGTCAGTAACACACGCGCGCGCGAAGGCAGCGTGAAAGAAAAGGAGTTAACGTGATCCCTGAAATTCTCCTCAACTCTCCAACAGTGAAACCTATTCAAAGAGACAGCCACGATGGGTGCTTTTTTTTTTCCCTTTCCCCCAGCAGTCTTTGGAGGGTGGGGAGCGGGGGAGAAAAAAGAAAGAAAAAAAAAAAAAAACAAAAAAAGAAAGAAAAGGGAAAAAAAGAAAAAGGAAAGGAAAAAAAAAAAAAAAGAAAAAAACCCCAGAGAGCTATTGAAAATCTCCTTACAGGGTCAGCTGTCACTGGAATGGATTTGAGTATTCAGGGTACCCACCCATGCAGAACATCAAAAACTGGGCTCAAGTCCCTCCCCTATTCTCACGGGCTTAAGCCAAGGCTTGGTTTGCGACACGGCGCTGAATAACAAGGCAGCGCAGTGCCTCTGCAGGGCTTGTAAACAGCAAGACCCGCCGATCAAACAGAACAGGGGTGTCGCTTCTGCTTAACGCTTCCCTTTTCTCCTGGTGTCTTCCAACGCAACACACTGGGTATGTCAAAAAAAAAAACAGTCAACAGCTCAGCAGCTCCTGGTGCTGGGCTCTTTCGAGCTAAATTCCCCATCTAACTTAGATCAGCCCGAAGTTAGCTAGCGTACTTATCTCTAACATACCCCGACTCCTCGCTTAAAGGAAAACGTTGACATCCCCAAGAAAGCCGCAAACAGCACTTCTGCCACACAGTGACACTTCTCTTCTGCACTCCGAGGGCGGTGAAAAAAATTCTCATTAAGGCAGGCTTGGGATCAGCAACTTCAGAATGGGAACAGGCTGCTACAACAAATAAGCAAGGACCAGCACCAACTCCGATAAAACCTGCAGTTGCTCAGCATATCTGAAAATGTGATTGTTTTATTTTGGTGTTGGACTGCTAACCGAGCAACTCAGTTAAAATTTTAAAACTGCAAGCCCGTGCACAAGTATTTTGTTGTTATTGTCCATCACTGCACCTACATCTCAAGAACTCAAAAAAGAATCAGAAAATCAATAGAAAGAGAAGTTTTTCCAGCAGCAGAATTAAAACAACTCTAAGCACCAGCACCATCATTTCACAAACAAAACCTATGTACGCGCACACATAGACATACAGACGCAGGTACATATGTTTTGGGTATAGGTGCAATTTTTAGATACATCTTTTTCACAAAATCAGAACTGTTTCTGTTCCCAAAATCGTGATATTTATAAGTCTATATATGTGTCTGCATATAATAAATGGATGCGCTAAGACTGCATTATTCAGAATGTTTCTATCCCTCTAATTTTAAACAGTGCCCGTTCGTTCAGTGTCCTCACCTCTGTAAAGAGATTCTTGGTTCCCACGGAGTGGGAAAGGGACTTACTGTAAAAACTCATATGCATTGTATGTGATGACTGTTACAAGTGAACTACTTGCCATTGGTATAAAACCACTTATCCGAAGGTGCCAGGTTTAGACCAGACTCCAAATTGCAGTTGTGCTACAGACTGCTGAAGCATAAGGTTTGTAACCACCGAAATAATTCCTATGTAATTACCCACATGTTGACTAAGGTGCCTAAAAAAAAAAAAAAAAAAAAAATCCTGGTAGTGTGAGGCCATACATCAATGGATGCTCTCTAGAAGTTTATTACTATTAGGCATTTAAATGAAATATGTAACTTCATATTGCCTAATTAGGACAGCTTTCAAACACTTCTTTGCTTCCTTCAGAATGGTATCTATTTCATGACCCTTGAAACCAAAAGCTGTCAAGTCTCAAATGGAAGTGTCTTGATTTTAATTTTCGACTGTTTTCATAAGCAGATTTTAGACATGTGCACAGATTTCAAGTCTTCACCTGCGTACACAGCTTTGTTGAGCCTGAAATGCCACCTCTGGCAAAGACATTACAACACAATTAGCAGAAACATGATGCTGAAGCGGGGGAATGTTTTTGAAGAGATACCACATCTGAGATTCTTGAGCATCTTCCCCTCACAGGGAAGCCAATGGAAGCGCTCCATCGACTCCAGCGGGAACCCCATTGCAGATGCAGTGATACCTCCCTTGAATGGGAGTGAGCCTGAGTAGAGATTAAACGGGAGGAAAAAAAGAAAAAAAAGACAGAAAGAAAAAGGCCATTTAAAAATGGTTTAGTCCTCATTTCTCTGCCAGAGGAAAACAGACGTTTCAGACAGGCTAGGAAAAAATCCTGCATTGAGCACTGCTTAGTAGGTAAAACAGTGGTCCAGAACACAATTAAAACTAAGTTTTTATTGCCTGAAAAGACTAGCTACCGTGCTATAGCCACAGATGCTTGGTGCAATAACTGATAAACGCCTCTTTTTTGCCTTACAGGCAAAATCAGAAGGCTCTCTGAAAAGACTGCTGAAGTAAAAGTTATAGTGTCAAGGTGTCCTTAGAGAAGTCGTCTTAAAAATGCATGCTTAGCTTGCACCCAGGAGGCACATGAGTTTCAGACTGCACACCGTAGAGTTCCTCTAGTGAGGAATGTAAAGCAAGCATTACACCGCAAATTCAGAGGCTAAAAACAGGCAATGGGATAAGGTCTTAGATAGAATCACATCACAGATTTGAGTAGGAGGTGGTTTCCTTGCCATTGAAGTAGCCAAGAATTAAAAGTAGATGCTTAAAAGCAAGCTCCTCCTTCTACTTCAGCAGCCTCCTCTGGGAGCTTCCACTGCCTGCAGGCACCAGGATGAGATCAGGGAGGGCTGGAGCATCTCAGTACCTACAAAACCAAGGACGTATTCACACACGTCCCAAGCAGGGATTAAAGAGCCTGATATTAAGTGCTGGTGAGGATCCTGACAAAGATTTGCCAAGGCAGACATGACCCCAGGAGATGACACTGTCAGAGGCCAGCATACCAGACTGCCTTGCCTGGGACAGTTACGTTCCTACAAATACCCCAGGGCAGAGTGAATTGTTAAAAATGACACATTTTCTAGCTCTCCATCCTACAGACACCTGAAAGCATTGGCTATAGACATAGCAGAGACTGAGGCGTGTATGTACACTCAAAATTTGGCATCATGATGCATTTCTAGTATTGACATCCCAGCAGGAGGGCATCTATTGAATGAGAAAGGGACCAGCAGGGAAGAACTGGGAGTCCACATGAACTACAGCAAACATCTCTTCAAAACTTCAACGCTCACCAAGTGCATCCCACCCCGATAAGCAGCCCATCATCAAAAGTGGCAGGAAAACACTTCTTTATTTTGCAGGGCTGTCCTGCTGTCTCAGTATTGTCCCAAGCAATGCATCAATATTGTGATGCCTAGCTCTCAGAGCAATACGATCATCACTGCTCCAAAATAATAATTCTTGAGCTGTTCTTCCAAACCTCTCTTGCGATGTGCAAGAATGCTCTAAGGAGTAAGAAGTTTTGTCAAAATCACTCCAATCACAGCGTTGGGCTGTTTCCACAACCACCAAGTAACATAATTAAAAAAAAAAACAGAAAGAGTACTTACTTAAAGCATAAAAAGCCTTGTGCCCATCCTCCATGTTTTAGCTTTTCCCTGATCCATTCTCGCTCCCTGAATTCCATCTCTTTCATCAATCTTCAGCCCATCCTTTATACTGTGTCGTGCGCGGAACAGTTTCCTAGTCAATCTACACCAGTCCCAATGCTATTAGTATTAAAATCTATAATAATAAATCACCTGTTCCCAGGACTACTCTATTTACAAAGACTTCACCCTCCTGTGTGCATCTCATTTACTTGTGTTGATGATGCATACGCTCATGTTCTGAATGTGAAAACCCTGATGGCAGCATCAGGCCTCCAACTGACATGCTGAAGAAGGCTAAAGGTCATGCATATTCCTCTCCAGTCCTGGCCGATAATTCGGTCCACCTGCCTCTAAATCTGTATTTATTTTTATAACAGCCCTGCGACACTGGGCAGCACGCAGACACCCAGCTCATCAGCCAGCCAGCTCGATGCGCGTGCCTGCATCTTCACCTACAAACCTGCTCGCGCTTCCCTCCTGGCTGGCAAAGGGCACCGGCTTCGTTTTCGCACCGGCGGGCAGGGCAATTTGTTTTCTGCTGCGGAGGAAAAAGTCTCCTGTGCAATTAACACCAGGATAGGCAAGCCGAGCACCTCCGCCACATCACCCCCGGCGAGGAGGGACATGGTCCCCATGGCATCCCAACCTGTGGGACGCACGGCCGAGCACCGGCTGCGGCAAACAAAGGAAGGGGATCGACCCGGCAGGAGCTCGGGGACGAATTTCCTAGGCTGAGACACAAGCTGCTCCACCATCTCCAGAGGGCACCGAGGAACAGAAAACCCTACTCCTACTTTTGTCAAACAAAACATCTGAGCGAGGGCTTGCTAGCCTTAAACTTAATAAATACTATTAAAATCTCATTGACCCACAAAGCAGGACTCGGTATTTTCACTGTCATCAATATGCAGTGCCATTTAGCTTGCTCTGGAATTAAATGCGAAATTAAACATATCCTCTCCTAACAGCCCTCAGAAGAAAAGGGAAATTTCATACTTTATTGAGTAATAAAAATCATATGGAACTCACAGGCCAACACTAGCTTTATAAAAATTTCAGTCCTTTTGGAAACAGACACACCAGAGATCTGTATCCACCTTATTTTTTGCTAGCAGGTAACAAGACAACAGTCACTTTGTAGTAAACCAAGCCTGAATAAGGAAAAAGTACTCATAAGGAGCTGGAACAGGAGCAGCCTCAACCACAACAAGGGGGACTGACTCCTGCCATCTGAGAGCAGTTGTTTTACCTTTAGAAAAAAATAGGGCTTTATGGTGGGGCCCTAACCTGAACTTTGTCACCCAACATCGGCACGGGTGCGCAGATTTTCTCCCTTCCCGGTCTGGTATTCTTAAGTGACGACTGCAGACTTTTTGACAGCAGCCTCTTTTAACCTGCAACACCTGGTTTACCCCCATAAAAAACTCCATGGAAGGATTTTTCCTAATGAATACACAGTAGAAGCCTGTTCGTATCGCGAACCCCTGGAAATGATGATAAATGAGCTCTACAAAGCACACACTACTACTCAATACCAAGCAGGCAGCATTGGCTGTGCTCTTTAAGAGACAGCATTCCACAACGAAAATGGAATTTATTTATTTTTAACTCCAGGGAAGATTTTTTTTTTTTCTGGTCAGTTTTGAAAATCTTGATCCAACGCTCTGGAATAATCAGTGCTGTAATACAGAAAGAAACTGCAACTAGCAGACTACCTATTTGACTTATATCAAGACACAGATGGCATTTTCACCCTTTTTTTTTTGCATCTCAGCCTCCTCCTAAGCAGCTAGCTGCCTGGAACTAGGACTGGGAGAGTGGAAATGCTAATACCTCCTAATGAGTGATCTAAACAGGAAAGTAAATACAATAGACATGGGTTGTTTTGGCTAAAGCGATGAATGCTACGGTGACAAGCAGACAATAATCCACTGCTTTTGCTTTTGGCCATATACAAGTTGTTTTAACTACCGCAGAGAAGAATCACACGCCTATCAGGAAAGGGAGAGAAAGAGAGACTCCTTTCCTACCTCGCCATCCCTCCCGCAAAACTAAACATCTGCCTGTCTACAGGGGAAAGGGTAGAAAAAAACCCAACTAAATCATCGGGGGGGCTACGTTGTTCCTATGAGCAACTCTGGACACAAGGCTGCTGATCAAACTCAGCCCTTGAAGGCAATTCCCCAGGCACCCAGGGCACGTTTCTGGGGCACTGTACCTACATCTTCATTAGCAATAAAGGGCACCAGCTTGAGGAAGGCTCCGTAGACTGGGAAACAAGCAAGGGCTGCTCTCTGGCTCATGGCAGGGAGCGATCATCAGCCTTACAACCGTATTTCCAAGTTAAACAGTCAAAAGATGATTGCAAGGGGAATGCAAATAAATAATTAAGCAAGCAAATAAGCCAAGAGTTCAAAAAAAAAAAAAAAAGGCATTAAAAAAAGCCAATTTTCCTCCTCCAATCATACATACCGGCCCTCTTGCTCAAAAATCCCTCTGGCAAATGCCTGCCCTACACTGTTAGAGCCGGCAAACGCGATCTCACAGGCAGGAGGTGGGAAGCTCTGAACATCTCTAGCAATGCATCTACCTGGACTGTACGTTTCCCTCTCTGGCTGCAAAAGAAAGAGAAGCTTGCGCCTACCTGTAACCCAGGGCCACTGGGCTGGATGCAGACCTCTACCCTACCACCCCATATCCACACATACGCGACCCCCAATTCGGCAACATCCCCACCCGTGCCCCATGCCCACCGTCTGCCTCCTGCTATCCAGGAAAGCGATTGCTTCTCGAGGCACCCTTCATCAATTAAATAGAAACATAGCTCCAAGAAGAGGTGGGCATAAGGGCGGGGGACACACACACATGAAACTCAGGAATTTCTCAGTGTAACACCAGCAAACCCACTGGTCCAACGTGGTGCCTTTCACTGAAAAACAAGGGAGAGCAAGAACAAAACCTACCAGGTCTCCTCCATCTACTCACCACCTTCGCCACCCTAGTTGTCCATGGCCAAATCTGGCTCGAGCCTACAAGGCATTTCCCAAATAGCAGCACACCTCTTGTCCCCCCCAGCATGCAGACCCAGAGAGATGCTCCCCCGTTACCTGGAGGATCCAGTCCCCCTGAAGGCAAACTATCCTTATTACGAAATAATTCAATCCAAGCGTGTGCCCAGGGTAGCCGGCACCCTTCAGCCCAACACAACTGGGCAAGGGCGCGACTGATGGCCAGGCAAGGGCTGGTGAGCATCCATCCGTTGGGTGGTTAGTTACCTTTAGTCACCTCCGGCTCCTGAGATGCAAGTCCCCATCAGTTCCTCAACAACCTGCAGCAGGGAGCTGCTGCCAGCCATTAAAACCAGGGGTGGGGGTAGGAAGCAGACCTGGCCACAGTACCAAAGCCCCCAGCCAGCAGGAAAAGGGGCGGATGAGAAGCAGGGAACGTCCCTCAAGGAAGGAAAAATTTTTAAAAAATTAAAAAATAAAAAAGGAAAAAAATAGGAAGAAGAAAAAGTCTCTCCTTTTCTGCCGTGTTCTTCTGCTACACAGGCTCCCTCCCAGAGGACAGAGGGTGTGTGGGGATGGGGGAGGCGATCGCTTCCTCCTCTCCCCCGTCGTCGCCGACCCCTCTGGATCAAAGCCCCGCTCCGATTTACCTCCTCCAGGTGGGCAACTTCAGAGCAAGGTGATGTCTC
>NW_009215610.1:0-2150 GCF_000690835.1 Fulmarus glacialis
CTGGCACCGGCACCGCGCTGGCACCAGCTGGTCTTGCCAAAGTGGTAGGCAGCTGTCCTGTGCCTGGGTGACGGCGGAGGTTTCCTCCCTGGCCACCGGTTCTCTCGGTTCCTCTTCTGGCTTTTCAGAAGTGTCCCTGTTGAATTTGTTTAATTTTTTTTTTTTACAAAATTTTTTTTGCAAGTTTTTTTTGCAAAACTTAAAACTAGTAATAAAACTGCAGCAGCTCCCCACAGGTAGACCCATGGTCCCCATCTTCCCTTGTGTGGCCAAGGTTCTCCTTGTCCACATTTTGGATGCTCCAGTGGTCCCCCAGCAGCAGAAGCCAGCGTGGAGGCTCAGGGGGTTCCCTTGAATTTCGGGGGGTGGAGACTTCTGGTCTCCTCATCTTTGCCTGCCAAGGACCACCGCTGCTGCCCCACTGCCTTGCTGCATGCTGGAACTACCCGCAGCGCTGGGACTCACAGACACTGAGGGGTTAACGGAAACGCTGCTTTGAAGGTGGTTTCTCTTTTATTAAAAAAAACCAAACAAAGCAATGTATTTCTGTATGAAAATAACCCAGCCAATGAAAGGGGAACCACCTGAATGCTAAAAGCTTGCTCTGAACTCCTTTTTTTTCTCCCCGAGTATCTTGTTCTGCATATTTGCCATGAACCCAGCCACAAAGAAAAACTGTTGGGTCATGTAAAATCCTGCACCAGTGGCCAGAGCCCAAGTCAGAGATGCCCCTGAGCGACGTTACCCCAGACGGCTTCCCGGGGCACGTCCCAGGCTGGACCCGTCTCGCAGTTTTGCCTGAGCCCGGAGCTGCCTGGAGGGATGGGGAGCGGGCTGGAGGAGCCAGACCCCGCGGCTCATTGCTCCTTCGACCTCCTGGCTGGTGGGCGAGCGGGACCTGTCCGTGGAGGCGGTGAAAAGGCTGCTCCTCACGGAGAAGCTGAGCTTTTAATGCAGGTGGAATGGGGATTTGCAATTGAAGTGGGGTCCTTGGCCATCCTGCTGGTGGGAAGATGGAGCCCCGTCCTCCCTCCAGCACGCTCAGGCTGCCGGGTGAACCCAGCTCCGGACCCTTCGTGTTGCATCGGGGGCGAAACGGGGCTGCAGCGGCAATCCCGAGGCTGGAAGCAACAAAAATAGCGAGTGGATGTCATGGAAGCTGTTTGCAATCAGCCCGCGCGCTGGAGTCGATGCACATGAAACATATTTTGAGCAATTATGAAGAGCGAACAAATTAGTAAAGAATCAGAGTCTGTTCATGAACAATTCACAAGCAGGAAGAAAGAAAAAAGGGCAAAATGCTTTGAATAAGTTGTTTGCTATAAATAGTTTGCCCAGTTCGAAGAGCGAGTGACAAACACAGTCGAGGGAAGGCAAGGATAATACATCACAAAATGTACTTTGTTCATTTATTTGACAAGTGTAGCTAAGTTTTAATTATTTATGATTATACTTCATAATGTGCTAGCACATGTTCTGAAGCATATTTGAGTCTTAGTAATCTGAGACCTCGCTCCAGCACTGTCCGGGCTATTAAATCCCCACGGCTCAGCGGGGAGCGGAGGACCTTCCACGCATGTGGAGCCCGGAGCGTGGGAATTAGTGAGGAGCAGATGAAGTCCCACTGTGTTTGTAACCCAGGTAAGAAACTGCACTGTTTGAAAATACCGAATTGTGAACCTGACAATATGCCTTTAATCTTTGTCACTTCACATGCCAAATCCCAGAAGTGCTGAATTATTAAGTCTAAAGTTCCAAAATAAACTCTCACTCAGAAGATTATTTCCATATCATTTGAAATTTCCTGCTCTAATAACTTCTGTGCTCGGTCTGTCTCTTGCCCTAATCCTGTTTCGAAAGGCTGAGCCCAGCCCTGGGCCGGAGCGGAGCCCCTGGGGTGGGATACCTTCCCCTTCCCTCCCCAGATAAACCTCCATCCCCCAAACTGCTGACGGCTTAATTATTGCATGGGATAATTAGCACGAGGAACCAGACTGAGTCCTCTCCAAACTCATTTCACTGAGGAAATCAATCCGATCCCTCCCAAAGGGCTCCGCTGCCAAACTTAATTCCAAATAATTTAACAGAAAAGTTCTTTAATGTTTCAAAAGGGGTAAATGCAATGAGATGGTGACCGGCCCCTGGCACTT
>NW_009215611.1:0-341 GCF_000690835.1 Fulmarus glacialis
CCGCCCCATAAAACCGCCTCCCCTCTCCCAGTATTAACGAGGGTATTTTCGGGGGAGGGGGGAGGATAAAAGAGCTGTGAATTTGAGGGGGGGTAAGTCTGGGAGGCAAAAATAGGATGAGCTTTAAAAAAAAAAAAATGGGGCAGAATTGCCTTTTTTTTTTTTTTAAACAAATCTAGCTCACAAAGTTTCCCCCACCTTCGCCCCCGCGCATCTTCCTCCCCTCCCTCCTTTCTCGCCTCCATCCGCGCAAAAAAAAAATTTAATGCCCGAGAAATTCGTTGTCTCTCAAATATAATCCGTGCCCATTTCGGAGTATAAAATCTAAACGAATTTTTTCG
>NW_009215611.1:415-945 GCF_000690835.1 Fulmarus glacialis
AGAATAATAAATTAAGGGAAAATAAGCAATATGCTCAAACTCAGCTTTTCGAGGAATTATATTTTTCACAAATCACAAATGGAGATCCGAAGGAAATTTGATTGGCTAATAAAAAGCCTGGAATAGGACGATATTTCTTACTTCAGGCGGGTAGATGAGTCTAATTTCAGTAATACCGAAGCTATGATCATTTCTGAATAAGCCACTTTGTGGAGAGCGAATCTTCTTTCAAATTACTTTCCCCCATAAAATGGTCTCTTCTCTTTTTCTCTTGAAATGATGGAGTGATTACAGAAATAACTGGATGTCATCTGAAGATGCGACTCTCTTGTGTTGACTACAGAACATAAACATTTACCCCAAAACTAACTGCTGCGGCTGTAGTTTCAATAATTTAACTCCAGCCCCTTTTGATAGATAAATGTCATTCCGTAGTATTCGTTCGGAGAAAACTACTTAGATTTGTGGATTTAAATATGATGGATAGAGTGCGGATGCAGCTTCTTTTTTTTTATTATTATTATTATTTT
>NW_009215612.1:0-366 GCF_000690835.1 Fulmarus glacialis
CAGGAGATAAAAGAGGCCCGGGGGGGCCCGCCCCCCGCCGCAGCCCCCCTGGGCTGTGCCGTCTGCCTGAGCGGAGTTTTTCGCATCACGGCTGGGTTCTGCGCAGCAGGATGTAGAACCAAGAGGGGTTGGTTTGGAATATGAAAATTTCCACCTCCCTTGGTTTTTCTTCTATTTCTCTCTTCAATGAATATTCTGAATGAACCTTTGAGAGAGAAGGGTAAAAATGCCTTTTATTGCCACGGGTAGCGGAGCGTTTGGAAAGCCCCGTGCCACAGCTGCCAGGCAATGCCATTCACCATTTCGGGCAAGATTCTGCAATTATTTAAATTTGGGGCGAAAGCACTTGGGCTGGGACCCCCTGAG
>NW_009215613.1:0-307 GCF_000690835.1 Fulmarus glacialis
GGCACTCCTCGCCGCAGCTGCCAAGAGCCCTGTCTTTGAAAAAATAGTGAAACAGCACAGTGGATTTGTCATTGCAAAGAAACACATGGCTGGAGCGGGGGCAGGACGCACAGGCAGAGGCAGGCAGGAGGGCAGGGCTGTGGGTGGCCGTGCTGCTGGCCCGGGGGCCACACGGCAGACCCCGGTGCGTTCGGTGTGATGGGAACGCACAGGGTATCTGGAAAAGCTCCGGAGAGTCCTCGATCCACCCATGGTGGCAACATCCCAGCGGCCATGGGAGGGCAGAGCGCTGCAGGGGCAGGGCACG
>NW_009215614.1:0-251 GCF_000690835.1 Fulmarus glacialis
ACCTCCAGCACCTTGATTTAATAGAACCAAGATCTTTATTGATCTCACTGTAACAGCAACCACCGGCGAGAGCTTTTCTCCTCCCAAACACCTGCTTGAAGAGACGGTATAAAAAAACCCAAATCTATACCCTGACTAGCAGAGGAGCTGCCCCGGCGAGGCCAGGCACTCCCTCCCTGCTCTTCAGCCCCGAGCCCGGTTATAAAAGAGAACTGGGAGAAAGTCGCTGGGATGGGGAACGGAGAGGAAAG
>NW_009215615.1:0-1690 GCF_000690835.1 Fulmarus glacialis
AGAAGCGTAGGGTAGGCTGTTAGGACCGACGGCTAAATGGGCGACTGACAGGCCTACGGCCCAGGGGCGAGGCACAGCCCGCCGTGGTATGAAATGAACCTGCTCCGGGTGTGGTGCAGAACTCGGACCTGGCAGCGCTGACAGACCTGAGGGCTCAAAAACCCAACTACGAGGCCCAGAAACGTCAGGGGGAAAAAGATGATCTGGTACGTCGTGTGACGCAGTTGAAAAAAAGTCTCTGAAACTTGAGGCAGAAGGCACCTTCTACACACACCATCCCTCAGGGGCTCTCCTTCCCCTATGCCTTACAAGCCAGGACGTGGCTGTTCGAGGTGAGGCATTGTGGGGGGAGAAGCACTCTTCTGGCTGGGCGCTTGGCCGCAGAAATCAAGTGTTGGGGGGAATCGAAATGTGTCGTGTTTTCAGAGCTTTAACTCCCCTTTAAACATTGCATCCGTCTTCTCCGCTGCCACCCCCACTATTAAAAGGTCCCTACGCAGACAGTAAGGGGCAATACTGAATTACAGGAATGTGAGCGTAATTGTCAGAAAATGGAAAAGGATGTTTATTTGTCTAAATTAGCAAATTATCCACACCACCATATTAACAATGCAGGGGGTAAATATCAGCATAGATCTTCACACTTAACATCTTTTTAAATGCCAAGATTTGTATTTTAAAGGGCATTTAATAGGAGATTATGATGTCTGCATATAGATAAACCATATCTGGGTCATGATATTAATAGAAAGGTGAGCAATCAGACAATATTGTCCATCCAAGACCCAACTTGTGTATTTTACAGTTTGCTTCTGTAACTCATTTCTGGGGAAAATGAGTTACAGGGCCATGGATGTTACAAATCCCCACCTTCCGCTACAAAATATGTGTCAGTGTCACGGCTGGAATAAGATCAAAAAACTTGGTAAAGTTCATACGATCCTAACTGGAAGATCAGTGAGTTTAAAAAACAAAACAAAACACCCCCAAAAACACACACACACACACAAAAACCCCACACCTTTTTGGTCTCATTTAGTTATTTGTTATTTTGATTCCATAGGCATATTATTCTGTACAGCCTATTGCAACGATTTTGACCTTTTGTCTTAAATTCTTTTTGAAAAAATGTTTGGACACTTCTTGGTTCCTGAGTAATCAAATGCTGTTTATTTTATTTGTTCATATAGAGCAAAATCCCATTTATCTGTACCCCTTTGATCTGAAACTCACTCCTTTGAATCTAGGTTATGTCCCCCTGGTGTGAATTACTTATACAATAACTCCCTCAATTATTTGAAGCCCTGTTTATCCAAATGTTTTGATGTTCCAAAAGCATTTTGAATAAACAGGGCTCTGCTGTCGTTGGATATATCAGATATCTTTGGGGATGCATATAGGATGATTTCCCCTGACCTTATTCTGTATCGTCTTGTGCTTAAATGAACAGGCAGCGTAAACATAAGTGTATGATTAGTGTATTGGCACCATCTTCAGTACTTTTACTTCTTTCCCCATTAATTATTTTTCTTTCGTTGTTCTCATTAAAGGACTAAATCCAAGAAATTTCATTCAGGAAGGACTCAACACAGATGCCAGCAAAAGTTTTGCTTGAGTAAGGAGTGAATAAAAAAAGTAATGATCTAGAATTTTGCTCATTTTTGTCATAGAATAGTTTGGGTTGGAAGGG
>NW_009215616.1:0-313 GCF_000690835.1 Fulmarus glacialis
GGGCACCGACTGTTACCGGCAGTATTTCGTTATTCCCTAGTGTAATTTTGTGGGTGTTGGAACAAAACATCTTGATTTTGTACAAATGAATCACATTGATCTGGAAGACGCGTCTTCGCTTTGCTCCGTTTCAGCATGCTGACTGAGGGACATGGTGGGGGACAATCACAGAAAGATGGTCCCTGCTTTTTCCAGAGAGCAAAGTTGTCAGTAGGATGGAAAATTTGCCTGATGACTGCAACATCCGCTGTTTTGATACGTCCTTGTTAAAGCAAAATCTTCTAGTACGGCTTTTGGTGGGGAGGAGGCCCTG
>NW_009215616.1:344-29579 GCF_000690835.1 Fulmarus glacialis
CTGTAGCAGATGAATGTTAGAGGCATTCTTCTAGCCATCAAGTAGTGTTGGGCTGTCACAGACACAAAGCTTGTGAAGAGCTGTTCTTCCTTCTACTCTGTTCCAATCTTCTGTTGCACCTCAAGTCATTGACTCCACCAGCAGCACAAAGCAGCAAAATATTACCACTTCCGCTCCTGCACAGATGGATTATCAGACCAGCTATCAGCTGCCAGCTATTGCATCCGTATTTAACAAAACCCCAGGTGTGCCCGTATCTGCCAAAAGGCCCAAAACTGCATCGTAAGCACGAATGACGGACTTCAGAAATGAGGAAGACCTGTGAGAGAATCCCAGAGTCAAAAACGGCATTTACTCTGAACTTCCTGCTGCTTCTACTTACACCTCTTCCCTTAACTGTGAAAATATATTTCCTTCCTTACTGGTTACTCTATTCAAACATTTCTTCACTGTTCCCATGTCTCCTTCTTACTTCATATGTGATGCTATACATGACTTTGTCCATATGCCTACGTCCATACATGACAGTGTATCAGTTCTTAGCATAACTCGCTAAGACAGTTCAGCTTCTGGTTTCAATGGCTTTGTTTTGGGGTTACGGTAAAATCGCATTGACCTTCTGACTTCTCTGTGACTTTTGGCTGACCCAAGTACTTCAGAATTTGGCCCACAAGGATCAGTATTTCTATGGTATAATAAAACCTCCCAGCTACTAACTGTTGTGTTGAAGAACTTTTTGAGAGCAAAATCCAACGTGCCATTGTCTTTTTGGTAATATGGTGCTAAATGTAGTTATTTGTAGCAGGATTCTCCTTTGCTATGATGTAAGAATATCCTCAGTGACACTAACGAATTCTAGCCACCATCAACACAGGGATTAACTGAGTGAGGTGTCCAGTCCAGGGACCAGCTAGTTTCCACCCTGGGGCAACAACCATTTGTAGTCCCTTCCTGTCCCTTCTGAGGGCCAGGCACTGATTTAATTAGCTTTACCTAAAACTGATGATGATTTTAAGAGCTTTTTCAGTAAACAGAAGTTCTCCTCAGACCTAGTAACCTTTTCTGGCTCATACAAACCGTCCCCTACTTGTTCTTTCAAAGCCAGTGAAAGATTGTGGTGTGGTGTTACCAGCTTTGTATAAAACTAAGCTTATGTTTGCAGTTGTAAAGAAAGGAAAGTGGATAGGCCAGTGCTCCTAAGTAAACACATAATGTTTGAAGTATGTACGAGAACAGGTACATCATCCAGTGCCAATATGTGAGCAAACATATCTACTCTATAATTAATAGAAATAAGGAATTTTTTTAAGAAGTAACATACAATAAATTAAAAATAAAATATTTTCCTCTGACAGGGGACAGACAGTGCTCTTTAATAAACTCAAATTGTTTTAAAAAGGTTCTATGTGAAATCATTGGCAATTAAAATAATTTATAGGATGGAAAGGTTAATCCTGGCAAGCAAAGGGAAATCGTGGTTTGAACTGTTCACTCATGCAGCAATAAAACTGCCAAATCCTTTTGCTTTATAGAAAATATTTTTCCACAGTTGGAGGTTGGTGCTGTGTCTGTTTACAAAGTCACAGGGACTGCTGCTCAGCTGAGCCAGCCTATGACTTGTCATTATGGGCATGTCCCTCCTATTGATGTAGGTGTGCTTGGCAGCGTGGACATACAGTCTTCAAATGCAGTATCTTATCCTCTGCCACTTACTCCTGCTGACATTCCTGAAATTTTTGCTTATTCTCTCATTCATCTCATTTTCACAGTCATGGACTATAGTGCTGAAAGACTTAATGGACCGATAGAGATCATCTTGTCCATCCCATCCCTTCCAGTGGAAACAAGGCAGGATTACAGACAGGTATTGTTATACCTATATGATTCCCAAAACTGTTTGTCTCACTTGTTCTTAAAGATCTCTGGTAATGGAGGTCACATCATACCCACATCATCTGTCAATGAAAAATGTTTATTAGTGTCAAACAATCTCCCTTCAGCTTGTGTCCATTGCTTCTTTTTTTCTGTCTATCTAAGAACATGATTACTCTTGTTCTATTTTCATCACTTTTTCAGTATTTGAGGACTGTTATCATGTCTCCTCTCTGACTCTCTGTCACTTCATTACTAAAAACAAACCAGTATGATTAAATTTACTGTACCAGTTTCTTGCATCTCCATGTGTCTTCCAGTGTTGCTCCTGCCTCCCAACTCTTTTCAACTTATTTTTTTCTCTTTGCTTGAACTTATTTTTGCCTTTTTGTATTACCATGGAAGATTTCTTTTCCATTCCTCAGAATATATCTACCCAGCAGTCACCATGTCATGCTGTTCAGGGAGTTCTCAGAGTAGTTTTAATTGTCATATTTCTGGTACCTGCATGGTACATCTGTGGTATTTTACTGGCACTGTGGAACTCCCAACATGGACTGCCAAACCCAGCCAAAAAGCTAGGGAGTTGTCCACAGGTTTGCAATCTCAAGTAATTTTCTTCGCCACTTCACAATTTTCTATATAACTTCCTTAAAAATCATGATACCTTCACACTCTTGGAACTAAAGCAGTTGCCCTAGCTTTGATCTTCATCTTCTATCTTACTTATTTCATCCCTCATTACCTTCTTTCAGACCACTCCTGCTTCCATCCAGTTCCTACCATTCTCTTTGTACCACGTTGCTTCCATTTCAAGTCCATTTACCAGTCTGTTGAGCCAGACTTCAACTCTGCCTTCAGTGACACCTTTGCTATTATTTTTGTTTATTTGCCTGACTTCCCTAGAACCTTTGCCTCACTACTGCATTCTGAAGTACCTATTCCGGCATAAGCAAATCATCACGAGTCCATCTTCTGTTTACTGGACCTTAAATGTGAGAAGTTCTCACACCTGCCTATTGAAGGTGTTGATTTGAGGCAAGTGAAAAGGTCTCTTCCAAAATAACTATCACACTCTTTTTACCTCAAGGAGTTGATTCCTAGTTTTCTGTTGTTTGATGTAATCTCAGAAGTATTCATCCTGATGGAAAGGTCATATAGGTTTCATATAAACAAAATATACTGCTTTCATTATCGCTTAGCATTCTTATCCTACACTCTCTTCTAAGGCTAGTATCATGGCTAGAAAAGTGCTCTGAGTCCTTTTTAGCAAACATCTCTGAGCTGCAAACCCAAAATTTTCAAAATCGATTCCATGCTAGAAACAAATCTTCAGGAACTAACTCAAGTTTTAAGCTATCGTCCATCTATAGCCTCAATGTGCATAGAAGAACGGACTCTTGGACTAACCCTCCTGCAGCAGGGACTGCTTTTCTCCCTGCACTGTGTGCGAATCAGCACAGCAGCATCTAACAAATAATGCAGCGGATGGGGAGAATATCCCAGTACTTCAGCTGATTACAGGTAGATGTTCTATAGGGGTATTAGGAGTCAAAGAAGCAGTAATTTTAAAGCATGATATTTCATATTTTGCCTAAAAAAAAAAGATGTGTAAGCTAGTAACGTCATAAGAAAGAAGAGCAAAGGCTAAATCTGATTCTCATCTGTGTTTCAAACACTTGCTGCCACAGCTGAGAAGAGGTAGGTTTCAAGTTTCCCAGGAAGCTGGGAACATGGCTCCCATCCTGTATTAGTCAGGAGGTTGGTTTCTGCTAAGCAGTGCCTTAGACATGGGGATGGGAAACAGTTTCAGCATTTCCTGACGCTAGAATCAAACAGTACTGTACACTGCTGAACTGTTTGGAGATGAGGCCAGGGAGCCTCAGGGTGGTTTGTGTTGGCCTGGGATATAATTTTCTTTTTCTCATCATTAACTCCACATTTGAGCTCTTGGTGACTTTATTGTTTGGTAGAGGCTGCACAATAAAGTGAGCCAGAGGACACTGGGACCTCCTCGTCCTCTTCTCCTGTTCCCAGGATTAGGAGACTGACTATTCCAGCATACAACCTCTCCCTAGCTCAGTCCTCTTTTGAGATCCACACACCCTGTCTGAGTGGCAGCTCTGTGTGCCCCAGCTCTTTGCTGGAGCAAAGGAGGGACACAAAAAGCTAAGGCAGTTGGGCAGTCCTACCCACTGTTTGATACCCCTGCTGCTGGAATGGACATTCCACCCAAGATGTATGATCTCAGCCTTTGGGAGACAGAAGGGAGGGAGCAGATGCAGACCTGGGCTAGCTGGAGCCCTAAGTACCACAGACATTACAGCACTGCTAGTGCCTGGGAACTTTTACTATCATTTGGTGGTGCGTCCATTGAGAATTGGGATCCTATCAATATTGCTCATTACTGAGTGAAATCTAAATTATGAAGTAGAACTGTTAAAACATATATCGACATATATCTGTTCATTATTTTTCTATTCAAAAATTGCACTTATATATATAAGTCAATTGCAATTGTGATATTTGTCCCTGGACATGAAGCATGGGATACATCTTGTTTAACTTTGTCTCAGAGTTAGTTTTCTGAGTCTAATCTGGTCACCTCAGTCTCCCTTTATAGTCAGTGGAGAAGAAAAGGTGTCTCCCAAGGATAACTCAGACCAGGCACATCACCCACTGAAACAAATCGTCCTCTTGCAAATCTGTTTCTCTTCCTTGTCTGTACTGAGAGCCTGGGAAGATTTGCTTAGTTTTAGGTGAATTTTGTAATGGTGTAATCCCACCAAAATTCAACAGATTCTGGTTATACATCCTGGTGTAAATGCTCAGATACATGTGCTCTGCAGCACAGTAGAATTATTGTTCATAATTTATGTGCGAAATATCTTTTATATCTGCACTCAGGTATTGCACCATGTCATCTTGCTGCAATGTTCCTTTTTCTTGCTGCCAACACAGCACATCATTGAAACAAAATGTGTTCAACTTTACTTATATCAGTGTCACTTGCCAGTAACAACAATTTACTTGAGGGATGCTGTGTGTTGAACTGAAAAAGGTTTGGAAGGTAAATGCAGCAATAGAAATACAATTTGTAATTGATCTGTTCCTGTGTAATTTCATGATGTTTACATAAGTGTTGGAAACAGTTTCACTTCATATCCTCCCCAGACGAATGAACTACATAGAAGCTCTGATAACAGTGTTGATGTCAGGACTATTTCGTAGACTCTAACACCTACTTCTTTGCAAATATGCTGACAGTACAATAACAGTACAGTATGGTACATACCAGTATTCCACAAGGAAATAATAAAGTAATTTCTCATTATCATCAGTCTTTGTCATTCTCTCTGCCTTGATGTAGCATGAACCTAGCTCTTTCCAAAGCTCCATTTCTCATTTCTTCTGACTCATTACAAGGAACAGTTTTAACTACCAACACTTCAAACAAGACAGCTTTCTGATTTTTTTTGGTCCTTGCCACATTTCAGTGTTTACTTTCTGTGAGTATTTTGCTCTTGAGAAAAAAAAAAACAGTGCACTGAGCTAAAAGCCCCTGTGCATTTAGCCCCATCACTGCCAATGCCTTTTGAAAGGATATAACCAGGAAGAAGTTTTTTAATCACACAAATTAAAGGATCCAAGCATGGAAGCATCCTCCATAATCTTAGGTTTGTTGTTTCCAACAGCTATCCAATCTTTCCTTTTGATAAAGTAATTGTAATGGTGGCTTTAGATCATCACTCACTATGAGAAAAATTTCTTTGCCTTTCCACATTTATTGCAGCTTTTTCCTGAGCCCCTCCCAAGGTGTTTATACCTCAGCAATGTTTTCGAAATAATTTCTCTAAAGAATTTATTTAGTTCTGGTGGTGGAGGAGGATACGCGTACCATCCCTCGCTGCCACACAGTGCTGTGACTTCTCTGAAGTTTGAAGAAAAAAGGAGGTGGGGAGAGATGCCGGGGCGGGGTATCAGGCAAAGAAACAGCCATCCTTCACTGTGGGGCCAGGACTTCTGTCCTCAGTGGAGAAGGGAAGGAGCATCCTTCACTGCCCAGCAGGGCCAGCCCAGCAGCCGCAGCCGGAGAGTGCCAGCTGCACTGGTGCCTTTTGCCCTCAGCAAGCTCTGTGAGCCCTGCTGCTAATCCCAATGCTGCAAAATGACACAAATATGGTTGAATATTATCTGTGCAGCCAAGAGAGTGAGCAGATAATGTTCAAAACTATGGAACTGCAGTCATTGTGTGCTACCCAGGGGGACAGCCATGCAGCTCCATGCTATGCACGTGTGTGCGTGTGTCTACACAAACATATCACAAGTAAACAAACTGATTACCCAAAGGATGCTATTGCCCCTATGCCTGACTACCCCCACCTTCTTTTTTTAAGTTCCCATTCTGGCCTATTAACAGTTTCACAGCCTGTATCATATCATCCAGAACTCTTCATGTTTGTTTTCATAATGCTGAAAATCTTTTCCCAACCTGGTGCTGAAAAGGTCCACAAACCTTGGCCTGCCAATAACTATACGAGCAGTGTCAGATCTGTGAAAGTAGAGGCTTGCCTGACAAGTTAATTCACCACAGAAGCTTTGGGGTCCCTTTGTAAAGAACAAATGCTGGCATCCAGTAGATGGTGATGTTTAATAATGTATTTCCTGCTCTGTCTCCAGCTGATAAAGCCAGACATGTCTATCTGTCTCTTTATATTTGGGTATTTTACTTATTTTCTGTTCTTATGATCTTTAAATGAAAAACCATTCTGTTTTGTATAGAAGTGGATGGTTCTGTTTTTCTCCCCAAAAAGCAAACTTCAAAATAAATACTAACTATTACACTAACCCCTTCACAGGTCACGTGTCTCCATCCTCTACAAGCACAGGGAAACTCTGTAGGAGGTCAAGGTAAACTGCAGGTGGGGACTTCATAGTCTGACCTTATGTAGCTACATGGAAGTAAAAATTTCCCATGCTTACCTCTCTCTCAAGTTGATGTTAGACAGTTATCTCAGGTTGCTTATCTTGATTTTAAAACACCATTTTCCAGTAGGTATTCTTTTTTCCTTTGCCAAATTGGGAGAAAATGTTTGTATTCATAGAAGTACATGCTCCTACAAGCTTGCAGACTGAACAGCCACTTCACTATTGATGTATTTGCACTGTGCTTTGGTGGGCAGCATCCAGGAAAAGAAAAGTAAGGAGGCCAGCCGAGTTTTTCACTATACAGTTTGTATAGCTGGTGGGCAGCTATACAAACATCTCCAGTTTCCCTGTGAATGATCCAAGAGTAGACCTGAGGTTAGAGAATATGTTCACCCTTGACGAAGTGGTTTTGAGAGTTTCTGCAGATACTCCAAACAGCTCTATTAGCAACACTTGTTCCTGTATACCTAGCCTGTCTGCAAATAGCTGCTAAATAGGTGTTAACAGAAGCAAACCACTAAATTCAAGGGACTATTCTCTTTATGTAAAGCTGAGTCCTAAAGGCTCTACCACCAGTTGGGTACAGCTGCCCAGAGTGCTGCATTTTACAGACAACTCACCATTGCTGAAAACAGGTTGTTTTCCCTTTCTGTGTCTCTCTGTCCACCTATTCCTGGCCACACACTCCTGCTGCTAACCTTGTGCCAGCTTCAGCACTTGTCAAACACTTCTGTGTCAGTTTAATTCACTGAAATAACAGAAAACAAGACCAGGAAAACCCAATAAACAGCTTTCTGACATTTCAGTGAGTTAAATCAGCCAGGGAGTGTGATGAGAGCCTGACTATGGGTGGGATGGTACAGCTGGGACTGAGGGAAAGGGAAGGAGGACGGGGTAGGATAGAGGAGGGAAAGGGTATGGGAGAATGGAGGGGAGCAAGATCTCCTCAGTCCTGCAGTGACAAGCTGTCAGATCTGGTGAACTACCTGTGGCACCGCAGACCTATTCATAGTTGTCATGGGTGATACGCATCTGGCAAAAGATGCTTATTAGATTTATACAGCCTTCGTTACACAAATGATCTCACACAGATACTGTGCAACATTACAGTTCTGTGACGTATAACTAACCTCTTCCTTTTTTCCACTTTTTTTTTAAACCCAGGCTTGGCTTTCCATCTTTTATAGAATATTATCAATGTTCTTCCTGCTAGGTGTGAACAGAAGCGTGTGCACTGGGAATCTACTAAATGCTATGGCTGAGTGTATCTGAGTCTGGTGTTCTGTTGCTTTGGATAATTCTGTTTTTTCACTCCAGAAAATCTTTTTTTCTGGAGATTGGTTAGCCACAGTGTACAGAAAGCCTCAGGGACAGACAGTGCCTTCACTTGGAAGTTGCTCAGGCCCTCGATTAATCTGGAAACAAAACTACTGCTTTTCCTTTTGCATATTCCCATTTGTAGCATATGTTCTGTACTGAGCTGCAGGAGTCAGGCTTTGAATCTCAGTTTCCTGGATGGAGAGAGATTCATGCACTCACTAGTCTCTGAGTTGTAACAATTCAAGCAAGAGTTTTCTAAGGTTAGGAACCAAGTGTTTGCAGTCACCTGTCCCTGATTGTCACTGACACAATGGTGCTTGCCAGAAATTGATATATTATAGCCAGTTATTTTTAAATTCTGGGACAGAAGAAAAAATTATGCTGTTTTTCTGCATGGCATATTTAGACAATATTTTTAAAAGCATTTTTTATATATATATTTTACTTAATGACAGACAATGTCAGAGCAATTCAATGCCTGATCCAAAGGCAATAGTATTCTGCCCACTGCCCTCAATGGGCTGTTGATTAGGTCCTTATTTGCTAAGTAAACAATCGACAAAATTTCAGTTTGTTGCATGTACACAGTCACAGAAGTATTGTGCTGTAAGTGAAACCACAGGTTCTTGCCGGTAACAGATTCTGGAATCTGCTCAGGATGAAAATGGACTCTGATACCCGTGTCAGAGAAGTGATGCTGCTTATTGTCAAAGATCTCTTATCGCCAACCACAAAGTGGTCATGTTGCTTTCAGAGCAGCTGAACGTAAATACTGGCCAAAGACAAGATCCTTGGGATACCTGGGACAGTGGACAGAAACCCAGCCGTGCCCTGGGAAGAGCGCAGCGTGAAGCCTTACGTGCTGCAGAGGACTGAGACATCTGCATTAATACAGGTTGCTTGGTAAAGGGATACTAGATACGTTCAGTAACAGTCAGGTTCCTAGTGGGCAAGGTGCTTTCCAAACCACTGGCATTAAATAAGCAAGGTTGCTTATTTCCCATTCTGTTTAACACACCAAGCCAAAGGAGGTTGAGCATCTCCTCAGCCCCAGCCAGCCCCAGCTAGTCCTTTCCTTCCAGAACACCTTCAACACCACCTGTTCAACCTGCTACATGTTTTGAAAATATCAGAAAGGTCTTTGCTGTGTCTCTTGTCAACAGAATAAGCAAACAGGACATTTGCGCAGGATGTAGCAGTACATCCCACTGCAATCTGAACTAATGTGTGCCCCGAGTTAATGGGGCACTGAAGTGATGGGTGGGTTATGATGATGGTACTCGGTAAAGGGTGCTAGAAGAGACAGGTCTTATTGCTTGCTTCCAGCATGTCTGATTTGCCCTTGGAAAAGTCACCTGCTCTATCTGTAAATGAAGTTAAATGGTTCCTTGGGTTCAGTTAGCTTGTAAATCTTTTGGGGGAAGAACTGTTTCTTATTATGCGTAGTGCCTAGTACACTATATAGGCTTATAGTCTCAAACAACTGAAATATTACAAGTAATAGTGTATGCTGATATTTATGAAAAGGGCTATTACAATTACCTTGCACAGGACAAAAAAGTTCTTAATTTTTTACAGGCATAGTTTCTTCTGACTTTTCCATGCAACCTTCCTACTACTCTTTATAAGGACTCCACAAAAGATTAACTCATACTACTTTTATTTCAACAATAAGGGAAATCCCATAAAGAACTTTGTTGATCCCATAATACTTTCTATTTTGGGGTGAAAAGTGATAAGATGTGGTTACAAAGACCAGCCTTTGGTATTTACCTAGCTACATTTTTAATTTTTCATATATATGCATATAAACTTTCAGAAAACAGACATGGATTTATATGCTCGTTTATCTAAATTCCAATCAAATGCTACTGCTACACTTCATTAAAAACAAGGCACTTGGACATGCACTGTTTACAAATGGGAAATAACATAAATAAAACAGACTGAATAAGGGCTAGACCTGGTGAGAACAGGAGAGCTCTCATGGGAATGAAATTCATGATGAGAAACTCCGGAGCTTATGTTTCTTCAAAATGTTTTGTGTTGCATTGATGGGATTAAACAATTTTGACCCTAAAATTCACATATGAAACTTTTGTTGAACACCTACATGTGCATTTAAGAATTATTTTTATACAGCTTACAGCAGGCACATTACTGGCTACTGAAACAGCAGCAACTTCCTCAAATCCTCTATTAATGTAGTCCTGGAAAAGCAGTTTGAAGAAGTACTTTTAAAATTTCTGTGCCTAAGTTAGTCTTCAAGTAAGGATATTATCTGTAATGTGAGCATAGAGGAAGCTGTGTACTTAGGTGCAAAAGGAGTTAAGAGAAAGATTGCCAGTGACTGTGTATCTGTGTTAAATCTTCTGAAACATAATTTTCCAATTAGTGAACACGAACCAGAGATGTTTTCCTTTTATTCTCTTTACTTATCTAACAGCATAAAATTATTTTTAAAGTGAATATTTGTTTGAATAGATTCTCTTTACTTCAATTCTGAATGTCTCTTCAATTTGTATTTTCTGATTACTGTGTGGTTACTATGCCAGAAAATGCAGGATGACTCCAAGCCTAGAAAAACATAACTATGGGCAACCGCGGGGAGCCAAGTTTGGGATTTTCTGTGCAAAACTGCTATAGAGAATTTCACTCTTCTTAGCATAGATCACCGTCCAGAGGTGAACAAGGCCAAGATAAGCGCGCCTTTTTCCTATCCTATTATGAAGGAGTTTTGCTGTTGTTGATAAGAGGTAGGATAGGTGATACAACAATCATTGTCTGGCTCAATGGTATCTAATGTTGGGCAACTAGGAAAAAATTAGAATGAGGTTCATATGTTCATCCATCTCTTTAGAGACTGCACTATTTAAAAGAGTTCTGTCATTAACGTTTAATTCTTAAAGCCCTTCTTGTCAGTACTGGTAGGGAAGGGGATTTGTTTTGCCTGTCATTTAACAGTGGACTAGTCATTTAGGTATCAAAATAAAGGCTGTATAATAATTACTACTAAGAAGATTCACTTGTGATTATAGTTGAATTTTTTTTGTCGTTCTCTTGGGTTTGGTTTTTTTGTGCATGAGAAACAATAACGGTGCCATCCTAGCCTTGGAATATTTAAATATAAGATGGTAGTCTCTCACTGGCATTCAAATTTGACATCTCATTGACTGCTGTGCTACTACTATATGTTTTAAATCAGTCCTCCAGCGAGCATTGAACATTAGTCTGTGATCAAAATGCATGATCTGTGCAAGGACAGAGAATGGTAGGGCTAAGGAACTGTTTGCCGTACATATACTGAATGATGTGTCAGGAATACTATAATATAATAGACAGTCATACTCATGACAAAATAATTCTGTAATTGTTTTCCTTGTTCTAGCTGCTTGCTTTTGCTTGCTACTTGGACACATATACAAAACCAGTATTTCTTGAAGATGAGCTATTTCCATTTCTTTTCTTTCGTTCTTCGATTAACATTTATATCTTAATAATGCAATGCATATGTTACATTGACATATATTAAAAATACTGTCTTCAGAGACCTTGGTAGTTAACAGATTGCATTGTGTTTTGAATTTGAAGGTATGTTGGTGCATTGCTAAATGTGATAGTCTCACAGTTAATCTGGAGAACTGTCATGGTTCAGTCCTAGGGAGTACAGATCAGTCTAGTGTAGCCAAAACACCTCTGCAGAATTAAGCTGTGAATTACTCTGGTGTAATTCAGAAAAGAATTTAGTTTTCTGTTTCCTAATTTCTCACTAATGAGGTAGGACTAGATGTGGTACCTGTGCAGAGACCTTTCTTACTGCTTCACGTCTTGGAATCAGGTAATTATGAATCACCTTTCATTAACCTATAGATTTTTTCACAGACTCTAATGAGAACTAATGGAAATGTTACCTGCAATCATCATCACCATAATCATCATCATTATTGTGCCTGGTTGATGATTTATGAATGCTTGTATGTGGAAACAATGACATTACCTTTTAAAAACAAAACATTTTCTCAAGAACAATGAGAACATTTTTGCGGCCTTTCAATATATAAAGGGGGCTTACAAGAAAGATGGAGGAAGACTTTTTACCAATGCCTGTAGTGACAGGACAAAGGCCAATGGTTTTAAATTGAAAGAAGGTAGATTTAGATTGGATATATGGAAGAAATTTTTTACGATGAGGGTGGTGAGACACTGGAGCAGGTTGCCCAGAGAAGTTGTGGATGCCTCATCCCTGGAAGTGTTCAAGGCCAGGTTGCATGGGGCTTTGAGCAACCTGGTCTAGTGGAAAGTGTCCATGCCCATGGCAGGGGGGTTGGAAATAGATGATCTTTAACGGTCCCTTTCAGCCCAAACCGTTCTACGAGTCTAAGAATCTGCTGCCCACGTACAACTTCTTAGACAAATATATGTTAAAGAATTCTGCAGCCATGTAAACAAGAACATTTATTCTATAGTTTTAAAGAAAGTAATATCTGCATTTCAATGTATTTGAGGTAGATGAAAGATTTTAATGGGTTTGGATATTAAAGTTATTATTAGTTCATAGTACAAATTTGGCAGCCATTGGTTAAGAAACTACAGCTGCAGTTTCTTTTAAATCAAGACTTTTTAAGTTTACGTTTTGGTTTTCTGAGGTGCCTTACAAATATGATTTTTCTTATCACTAGGAATAAAGTGAAAACAGGACTTTCCCAGTGAGTGATGGAAATCTGTGTAAACGAGTTGATGTGTGAAAAGAAGGAAACCATACTGATTTAAAAAAAAAAAAAACAACAAAACAGATGGGAAAACACTACATGCACTGGCTTCAAACTCCTGAAGCTCTTTTTTCTCTCTGCCCCTCTGGATTACAAAGCTGATATAAAAACCTTTTGCTGTTGAAGCAAGGGAAATCTTTAAAGCAACTTGTAGTACAAGGTTTTATGCTTATCCTTTCAGATTTTAAAGTGGGTCCATCTAACAGAAAACACTAGTAAAGGAACCTTTTAAAAATACAGATATTTAAATATACCTCTATGAAAATGCTAATTTCTTTTTTTTCCCCCCAAATAAAACTTCATTGCTTTTCTATGAAATCATGCCATTTCTGTCTTGCAGTGTGGTAATAACCATTTCATCAACATGGGTCACAATGAGAGTACCTGAAAATTGCAGGAAATTGAATGCCTGAAAATCTACTCTGGAGAGATGTAAAATAAAAAGCTGAAAAATTCACATAGCTAATGCCTTTTTCTTTCTGTCCTTGGTTGATCCTAGTCTATTCTTGCTGTCTTTTGGATAGCTGCTGAAATAACTTGTTTCTTCTTCCAATTAATGAAGGTAATGATAGTTGTTCTACCACCCTCAGGTTTAAAGGCTGGGTGATTGCAAAGAGATTTAATACCAAACTTAAGACCAATCATGGTTTTATGTACTGTTAACTACTTTGTATTTTATTTCTAAAAGATGAGGATAAGCAGAACGCTTGGGGATGTAACTGCAGATTAATGATTTTATCCATTCTTGTAGTATGTCTTAAAAAACAATTTCTTGTCAGGGAGAACAAATGACTTCAAGCAAAGTCTTGTCTCCTATTTTCTCATTAGCCAAAGTGCAGTATTTTTGTGTATGTAAGCTCTCCTTAACCAACAGTACACAATATTCTGTAGGAAGTGTGTAGAGTGATACGCTATTCTACAAGATTTTAAGAGTGAACTTTTTAGCAGGAACCATTCCTAATGGTTTTAAATTGTGGTACTTTTTTTTTTCCCCTCAGTCTTTAATTCTCAAGATTCAAGTCAGTCTCCAGAGTGACTCCTGCAGATTTGCTGTTTGGGGTTCTTTTCCTTGTCTGAAAGGAATTTTTATGAGTGTCACCTGTTCTTCCTGTACTCTCCTTGCAGATGGATGTTTACTTTTATAACACAATCAGTTAAAACTTGTAAGGTGATCTGAGATCTTTTAAGATCTCAAAAGAAAACCAAAATAAATTTTATAAGTCCAGAATAAGGGTGACAATGACAACCTTGAACCAGTTCTCAAAAAAAATTACAAAACAAGTTGAGAGCTGGAGTCCTAGGGTTGAAAAAGTTTTAGAGTCAATATTAAACGTATTTAAGCATAAAACCTGAACTAACTAAGGCATAAAACCTATCTACCTTCAGGAATCTTTGCCCTTGCCTGCAGAGCTCCTTACAGCTGAGTAAGGAGCTCCTAAGAGCTTACCTCCTGTACGAACTGAAGATTTAGGTTCCTAAAAACAGGGTCCCCTCAAGACCAGCTGGCTGAGCTCAGGACTGCCTACAGTATCCAGTACTGAGAGGACCCTTAAATCCCACTCAGATCTTCTACAGTTTGGCACCTATGGACACCAGCTCTTCCTACAAAACACCGCTGGAAGTAGCATTATCACAGAATCACACAATAGTTGAGGTTGGAAGGGACCTCTGGAGAGCATCTAGTCCAATCCCAAATTATCTTTATCTGTGTCCAATAACTCAGTGTTCAGGGAGAAGGTAAACACATATGTACTTGCTCAGATATGTGTTTTCAAGACAGTGACAAGATGGGGACTCGTATGAAATCAGGGCAAGTGAAAACCAGCCCTTTCCCTGGTGCCCAGTTCTAGATCCTGTCAGCCAGCACATTTGGGAGACATGGGCTCGATTTTCTCTTCTACCTGAAGAGGTTTAGACCCATGTCTTTCAAAAGTGTTCTTGATAAATTATGCCGAGGAAGGGAAGCAAATGAGTTCTCACTCTTTCCTATGCTGATATTTGCACAGAGTAATTGAAGGCTTGGGCCAGAGAGAAAGAAAGCATTTCCATGTCATCTTTTAGTGATGAAGGCATTCCCTTAAAAGTAGGGTCCACCTGACTTTCCGTCCCTGCTCCCAAAACTGAACTGTTTTTTATTTCCCTTATTCTAATTACTGTTTAATATTATCATTTCTCTTTCAGATCCAAAATGACTGAAGCAAAGTTCTCATATTTTAAAGGAGTTTATGTGGGACAAGTACTGTAAGAGCTAAAAAATCACTAAGTACTTTTTACAAAAGTGATTCAATGAGAATAAGCACAAGGTCACCAAGGCAGCTATTTGGATTTAGGTAGCTAGCTGTCCCTTTAACAGTATATATCCAAAACTAAGACCCTTAGATCCCCCACAGTCAATTGGAGATGTCTAACAACTGTAACCACATATATTTTTAAACTAAAAATCCCTGTAAGCCTAGTTCTATTTTAAGGTGTGTTTAGTATTAATAATGCTGAGAGGTTTGGCATCAACTTCAAACCTGCCTGCTGTCAATATTTTCATGTGAGATGATCTCCAGCCTGACTTTCTTGCAGATAGGCATTTCCCGAACGTGCCAAATATACAAGGCAATACACCCCCTGGCAGTTTCTGAATAAACTGACTCTCTGAGGAGGCTCAGGCTAGAAGGGCTTTCTCAAACAAATCATCAATGACATTCCCATGAGTAGAGGGCACTGGGAGGAGAAAGACTTGGGTCCCCTCCTTTATGTGGCAAAGGTCTCACTGTAGGATTGTGAGCAGTCATTGGAGAAGGGCTGGACCCCCAGCCTCCAGCCTCTCAGGAGAAAGCCCAAATATCTAGGCTAGAAGTTTTCTTTCCCTCTGGGTGGCCCTTTTTCTACAGGTTGGGCCCAAATGTTTGCATAATCAATAGATGAATGACATTTTTGCTCACTTGTTTTCCAATTAAGAGAAGAGAAGATGGGACAAAGGAGAGAAATAAAACCTGAGGGAGAATTCTGAAAATAGCATCTTGATCAACTGGGTCATGCCTGCCATGCTGGCTTTTATGAAAAATTGTCCTGCATCCATCCTTGACTCCATCCTGATAGCTGACTATCTTCTTGGCTGGGTGGGATAGGAGCAGCCTTGCTAAATTTTTTGGAAAAAAAAAAAAACCCCAAAACAGTTCATTGATAGAGAAACTCGATTTTGGAATGGCTAAAAATACTTGTACTCAACATCAGAAAAGTCAAATCCACTTGATCTTTCATTTCATAATTATATTTGACTTGAAGTTTAATCTAAGTATCTTAAAATATTAGAGAAGATAAATGAAACAAAAACCTCTGTTCTGAACTCAAAACAAAGTAGAAACCAGTTGTATTCCCCCCTTCACAACTCTGCTTTAATTTCTTATAGCTCCATTGTAGCATAAACAGCAGAGGTGCACTGAACATGCACAACACTGACTATTGACTAAAACACTTTCTGAAAAAGAAATTATTGTGGGGCTGCCCAAGACTGCCCTGACAGTCCAGGCAGGAGGCTGACGGCACTGTCACAGCCCTCCTCTAGGGGAGTTTTCTACCAGAAGTACTTCAACAAGGCCATTTGCATCAGGGGAAAATTCAATTCTTAGAGAACATCAGGAAACACTTTAAAATATTGTGACCTGATAGAGAAAAACAGGACTCGTCCTTCCCATCATGCAGCTCAGCTGACACGCTCTAGAGGACAAACCCAATGAACTTGAAAATTGAGTTAGTTTGTTTCTCAGGAATTAATGTGACCGCTTGGCTTCCATCCAAATTCCATTTCACTGTTGCTGTGGTTTTAATTTTTAAGGGTTTTTTTTATAACAGACCACAAATCAAAATAATGGGCATTCTCCTTCCCATTCTTTAATTTTAATATTTAACATTAAGCTATGTAGGGTCACAGTAAATAGAAGAATTTTTAAAAAGATAAGTAAAATTAAGCAATGCAATACCTGCTTCTTTTTTTTTGCTCCATTGTTTAAACTTCCTTAAAAGAAACTGAGTAATCAAAAATCATTGGGTTAAATACAATGGTTCTATTGGTCTAGAGAGCTGGCAATCCTAACCAATATTTATTCTTCTTAATGTTTTGACCTCAGCACTGTCTACTGTCTTTATTAGAATAGATGCAGTCTATCTTACTGAAAGGAAATGGCTCCATAAACTGATTGCTTGGAAAATGAAATGATTTCACAAGGGACAATTCCTTCTTACTGGCCTGGAAGATGTTAGCGTACTCATTTGTAATGGCTTCCCTGATGGAAACACAAGCTGTTATATTATAACAAAGAAGAGGCTGAATGGTGACTTAACTGGGGATTAACATTTGCATTTGCAAGTAATATGTCTGTTGCATTTGCATTTGCAAGAAATATCTCTTTGTAAATGGATACTCTAACTATGAAGAGACTAGTGAGAAAAACACAAAGTATAATAATTCAAACAATTTATATGGTATGCATTATGCTTATCAGAAGGAATATGTAACAGACGTCCCATTTCTCTTTTTTGCTTGCCAGAAAGCAATCCTTGATTCAAATTTTCTGTGTAAAACCCAGCTTTTTTATAGTACAATCATAGACAATAAAAACTATGACTGATCCCATTCTTCTGAGAGTGTTTTGGCATACTACCAAAAGAAGCAAAATCTGAAGAAGCCATTATAAGCAAATAGAGAAATAAGCCAATGTCAAGAACAGAAGGGGATTATTGTCAAATCTCTCTCTTACGTAAATTGGTATTGTTTAGTAGCATCAGTCACATTTCTGTCCTAAAGAGGTTCACTTTGGTGTTTATGGTTGGAGTTTATGAAAGCTGAGAGTCCAGCCTCTGCTCCTCTTTTCCCCCAGTTCCCTTCTGGCCCAGCATCCGATTCCTGCGCATCGGAGGGGAAGGGTGGCACCGAGAGCAGCTACTTCCCGGTCCTCCCACAGCACAGGAGCTGCTGCTCGTGTGCTGGTGTCCTCCGTCAGAGGGGGAAGGGAGCGTGCTTCCCTCCTGTCAAAAAACTAGGACTAGCATCATGTTTTCCCACTGCTCTGTGTTTATCAGATTAACCAGCAGCAGACGTGGCCTGGCTTGTAAATACAGAACCTGATCCAAAGCCCACTGAAGTCCACACTAGGAGCTGTGTGTGCATCAGAACCAGGAATATTAGCTTATCCAAACCATTTTTGTACAAAGATTTTAAAAATTATAAGAAAAGGGTTGAGAGAAAAGCAGTCTTTTGATAGTTTTGGGGTGGTTTTTTTGGACCAGAGTCTGACCTAAAGCATACTGTGGCAAGGGGGTCTTTTTTCAGTACTCTGTGGACCAGATCCTTAAAATACGGTCGCAGCAATATCACTACCGTATTACATGATTGCTCCTTCTCACCCTGCACTCAGTTGGAAGGTATTCAAGACAAGCCCAAATTTATACCAAAATATTTGCCATGTGTTTCAGATAAGGCATAATAAACTTTGAACACAGCAGAACAGATTTTATGTCCAATATTTCCTTTTAAATTCATTTATCTTTCTCCCTCCCTCTTCACTGTCACACCCCTGCACCCTCACATTTTATGTGACAGCGTTGCTTTAGTACCTTCAGTAAAATAGCCTCAGCCAGTGAAGCAAACGCAAGCACCTTATGAGGTGTGACTAACTTCTGGGTGCAGCCCTTTTCCTTTGCTGCTGTTTATAGATGACATAGGAGCCCTTGTTGGCCCTGCAGCTCGCTTAATTGACTTAAAGCTGGTAGTGAGCAAGCGAAACAGAAACATGGCATTCGTTAGCTTTTTGATCCCCTGCTTTGTGATCGGCACTGATATTGCTTTCTCTTGCCAGAATACTGATGACTTCGTGGGCGCCAGTTCTCCGGGGGACATTGTTATTGGAGGCTTGTTCGCAGTTCATAGCGAAATGCTGCATCCAGAAGAACATCCCATAAAGCCAGTAATTCAGAATTGCGCTGGGTGAGTAATACTCGAAATTACATCTATAGCAAAGAGGAGATCACTGACATCGGGCATGTACATCTTATATTAAGATCCACAAAATCTGGTTCTCTTGCATTTCTTAGTCTTTAAAAAGACCTTGGACATCACATAAATCACACTTAAATTAATACAGGATGACAAAGTATGGCAAAGTTACAGTAAAAAATACTGTGGCTGCCTGAGGAAGGGAATGAGCATTTGATCCTATTTCAATCTTCATATATAATCAAATAGCCCTGGAGGTTTGTGCTGAACAGACATTTAATTTCCATGTAAATGCTAATTTGTTGCTATATGTCTGAAGTACTCTGCTGTGCAGTTGTTCATTATTTGTTTTGAAGTTGCACCTACATGATTTGAACACAGGCAGACTGTTCCATTTTACCTAAGCACATATTAAAGTATGTCCCCCACCTCACAGGGCAGCTCAGCTGTACTCTATGATAGTACTTTGCTGACTAGATTGTAATGATTGTTATAATTACTGTAATTATTACACCTTGTTTTATAATCATTGCATTATGTTATAGGATAGATTATATATAAACATGTCATGGATGCATTCAGGCTCAGGCTGTGCATCAGAATATTTATTTTGTTGGTTCCAAATCCTACTGTGCTTGAAACATCCATTTTTCTGGAAAGAATGCACAGGAAACCTGGTGAAGAACTTCATTTTAAGTATATAATAAATCTTTCCTAAGGCCAGGAATTCCAAATATGCTTTTTCTTTAATTTTAGTACAGGTGCAAATCCTCAAATTTTATTTGAGTTTTACCTGCAACTTAATCACAAATTTGAATGTAACAATCAGCTGGACATGCAGGTGTCCATCTGGATTTATTTCAAAATGATGACGAAGTTGATAATTTTGTCAGTCTTCCATTTTTTTTCTAGAGAGTCATAAATTGTTTCAGGTCCATTTGAAATTTAATTTGGTTTGCAAGATTTGTAAATTTTAGAGAAGCTTGCCTGAGAGGAGGGTTGGTTGTATTGCAGACATTTTGTGCTAGCACAGTTCTGATGATTAAGCATCTGTTATAATATCCACTGTAGATAAGGGGAATAGCTGCACTAACTTCGCCAGGTTTAGAGAGGATTTTAGGAACATCGATGCAAACACTAGAAGACCTCAACCTCTGAAATATTTTCTTCTATTCTGAAATATTTAGTCCTTTCTCTTTTTTTGGTGAAAGTAAATACATTTTTAAAAAAGCTTACTGGGCAGATGAAGCAAATTGGAATAGTTTCACTGACTTTGACAGATGCGTCCTGAAGATATCACTTGCAAATTTTCATGTAACATGAAAACTAATTTTTTAGTACCTGTTTTTTTCAGAAAAACACTTTTATTCAGGTATATCTTAAGTTTTGTGTTTATTTTGCTTAATCTCCCATTTAGGTGAGACAAAAATATACGGTTTCTAATCTTTTGGACACTAAAACCCAAGCAAATCACACAAAACTTACTATCCATCACTTCTTTTCAGTAGTTGTCAAATTCTAAGGGATATGCTCAAAATGGACTTTGCTTCAGCCCTGTTCCCAGCAATGTTTTTCTAAAATAAAACTTCTGTGTTTCCTGACAGCTTCGAAATTCAAATTTTTCTTCAGACACTTGCCATGATACATGCCATTGAAACGATCAACAATTCAACACTGTTATCTGGAGTTACTCTGGGCTACGAAATCTATGACACGTGTGCAGAAGTTACAAAAGCCATGGGGTCCGCCCTGAGGTTCCTGGCTAAATTCAATTCTTCGAAGGACGTTGTAGAGTTCAAGTGTAACTACTCAGACTACGTCCCGAGAATTAAGGCAGTCACTGGAGCCAGCTACTCGGAGGTGTCAATGGCAGTTTCAAGGCTGTTGGCTTTGCAACTAATCCCACAGGTAGGTTTGAGGGAGCTATTTCATTTTGGACAGAGGATCAAATTTACCACGCTTAGAATAAAGGTGTGGCTCTGATCATAGGGATTGCAAAAGCCACATATTTGCTACAGGGCAGGATTTGACTCAACCTAAGGACATCAGGAAGGGTGAGATTCAACTCCAAATGAAGAGATTGATTCACTTGCCTAAACAAAGGCAGTAAGGGCTATTTTGTATGCCCGAGGCACATGCCTCCGAGTGCTGTTTCAGGATGATGCTGGGTCTTGTCAGCCTGGCAGCACCATTAGTCAGTCCTGCATGCCTGTGCCAGTTACTCTAGTGTACCTCAGATGCCACTCAAGGACTTTGTTCAGGCAACCAAGTTACATCCACCGTGTCTAGTCTGAACATATGACAATACCCAAGCAGAAGCTGAAAAAAAAAAAAAAAAAAAAAGAAAAGAAAAAATCAAATTTAGCCAGAAATTTGGAAATTCTCTCCTGCCTGAGATAGGTTGGATTTTGTAGTCTGTTTTAACTATGGGCAGGGAAGTGAGGAATATTGCTCTAAAACACAGTTTTACCCCTGTTACTCTTCAAGCAGCTACAGAAAAGAAGGAATACAACTCTCTAGATCCACACTGGTCCTTCCCAAAAGATCCGTCTCTATTTCTGACCTCTCTAGGATGAGTACAGTCCCACACTTGCACTTAGGCTGGTGCTTGCATTTTTACTTTCACCATTGTAAAAGAGTTGGGGTCCAGGCCAGGACCAACAAGGAAGAAGGAGATCCACTTCCACACCGTCATGTGTTGCACGTTGGGTTGGGCGATTTGACATAAATTACCTTACTGCAAAGTAGCAACATAGTAACCAAACAGGTGCAAAAGACGAAAAATCTGAACTGAACATAACTTCTAACTGAATCTTTTCCTCTGCAATGGTAGGAAGTAATTATGACCTCCAGCTCCACCACGGGAGCAATACTAAGTATGAAAATTAAATGCCATGCTTGGACATAATCAAAAGGCAAGTGATGAAACAAATCTGCATTGGGACACAGAGATGAAAAAGGTGACCCAGCAGATTTTTCTCATCAATAGCACCTGTAATCTTCTGACAATAGTAAGATTTGGTATCCCCTCCAGGCAGGCGACTCTCATTTTGGAAAGCTTAGATTTATTTTTTAAGAACTGTCAAGCAGTGTATGAAATATAAATGTAGGGGGAAAACCTCCTACAAACAAACAGAAAAGGATTAAAACTAAAAAAGAGATTTAAATAACAATGTTCCATTTACCTTTTTCTAGCTACATTCACAAGGAAAAGGTAATAAATCTTTTATATGAAAGAATCATAGCATTCTGTAATATTGGATACTGTTTGTTTTTCTGGGAGGTTCTTCTAACAGACTTAATGGCCCTTTTAAAATATGGTAATTAAATCTTGGGAAGAAAATATGTATGTGGGTGAACCATACTAACATACTCAGTGTTAGAAAAATACTGCAAAATGTACTGCAAAAAGGGTACTATCAATTTGAATAATAACTCAAATAATACTTAATGCTTCCAATGTTTTAAATATTGTTTTGAATAGCAAGTTGATGGTGTCTGAACAGAGTAAACCAAAATCCTTATACCAGCAAAACTGTCATATCCATTTTGAAAGGCTTTATTCTCTGCCTTTACTGAAGTAAGTAATTACGTGCATGAGGATGAAAACAGTGGAAGCGGTACTGGGCATAAGTCTGCATCCGAATAGCAGGATGAGGGAACCCGCCCCATTTGGCTGCACCTGGTTGATGTTCAGTCACAGGAGGATAGAGCCCTGGGTCAGGCTGGATGAAAGAGCAATCGTGGCAGTTTTGGATCTCTTGGCATCCTTTGGAGGAAACCTCTTCCATAACTGAATTGTTCGCTCTTCCTAGGTCAGTCCTGCGTCATCAGCTGAAATCCTCAGTGACAAAATCCGGTTTCCTTCTTTCTTCAGGACTATCCCCAGTGATTTCCATCAGACAAGAGCAATGGCCCACTTGATCTGTGAGTCTGGGTGGAACTGGATTGGAGTAATAGCCACTGATGATGACAATGGGCGCTTTGCTCTGGAGAGCTTTGGGGTGCAGGCCATGGCAAACAATGTTTGCATAGCTTTTAAAGAAATGCTGCCTGCCTATCTCTCTGACAATACCTTTCACACCAAAGTTGACCACGCAATTGAGAAGATTGTCAAGGAAACCAGAGTGAATGTTATTGTTGTCTTCATGAGACAGTTCCATGTGCTCAAACTGTTTAAGAAGGCAGTTGAGAGGAATGTAAAGAAAATCTGGATTGCAAGCGATAACTGGTCGGCTGCAGTCAAAATCAGTACAATTCCCAATATCAGACAGCTGGGGACCATTGTGGGATTTGGATTTAAAAGCGGAGACATCTCCACGTTCCAAGACTTTCTGAGAAACCTTCATGAAAAGCCCACTGACAACAACAAGTTTTTACAGGAATATATTATGCTTTTGTCAGTCTGTGCACACCTGGAATACCACGATTTTCAAATGTGCATTTCAAACCAGTCCCAGGATGTTCTACTGCAAAATGTTGAAAATAAACATCAGATCTGGAGAGATGATTTTTTGAATGCTAATATTGAACCAGGATTTATCCATAGTACTATGCTTGCAGTCTATGCCATTGCTCACGCCATTAAAGGGCAATGCAAAGACAGAAACTGCAGGGATCCCTCTGCCTTCACTCCCTGGGAGGTATGATGTTAATTTTTTCAGATCTCATTCTTTCTGCAAAGCTTTCATCTCATTTTTGCTCCCACATTCCTGGATTTACTAGCTTGGTCCTTTTACTAAATGACCTTTTATTCCTGTTCCTGCCTTTCTTCACTAACTGAAATCACAGACTATATGCTAGAGCAGCAGCATTTGCAGTGCTGAGAACTAGAATCCAGTTTTGTCTCCCTTTTTTTGGCCCAGGTAGAGACAGAAACTCCTGGTGCTAAGCCATGGCCATGTTCTGCTGTAGACAGGGAATGATTATGGCATTTCACATACAGATAGCTAACTGCTCATGAGTAACTGCATACCCACCATCTCCTCCTTCATCGATACAATAGCAATGGCTGTAAACATGTGACTCCACAGGTGCAGAAGGGATCTTTAGCTGCTGGGCTTCATTAGCTACCCTAACACTTCCCCCATCACCTTCAAAGAACACACAGAGCAGGCACCAGCTTGGATGAAGGCTCCAGTCTGTAGGCTCCTTGCTGGAACATCTTGCTAGCTACTCATGTGGGATAGAATAAAATGTATAATCCATCTACAGTTGACTTATCTGCTATTCAGCTACTAGTGGTCGGTCCTGTTGCTGCAAACCACTGTAATACACAGCAATGAGTGCTCTTGAGAGATGGGGATATTGCAGGATAGGGGCATTTACCAAAGATTTTCAATTTTCCTCTCTCTCTCTCTCACCATTGTCTCTGTTTTGTCTGAATTCAGGCATTTTCCTCTATAATGAATCTTTACTTGGAAGTGAAAATGCAACAGACTATTCCTCTGTCTGATCTTGATTTATACTGAAGTGACTGGTAGGAAAATTAGACACGATCTTTAAGACGGGTGAGGTACTTGTTAACAAACCCTACTGGGTGGGAAAAGAAGAGGAAAAATCAGACAAGTAAACCTGACCTGACCTTTTACCCAAGAACCTGCTCAGGAGTATTCACTTTTACACACTTTTACTCAGAGGTTTAAACAAAAGTTCATTTAAAAGTCAAACAACCACTGAAGCACTCTGACTTGCTCTGACCTCTTGTCCTAGGTCAGGGCAGGTCAAATCAAGATAGGGGATTTGAAAAAAAAACAAACCAGTAACAATCAGAGTCTTACATGAATTTGTAAATGCAAATGGGACAAATTCAGGACTGCTCTACAGGGGATGCAACTTTATGGAACTGCATTTACATCAGTGCTGAATTAGAACCCAAACCACCCAAATTAAAAGTCCTGTTAAGAGGCTAAGAACTCATGAAGAAATCTGAAAGAGAAAGTTATTCCCCCTGTGCTGTTTTCGTAATACATTTCCTCTACACTGAATTTAAAGCCTCTAGAAATGGATATATATATATATAAAGCTTAGGATGCAACTAATCCATATCACACATCTCCATATATAAAGAAACAACAGAGTCATTGGTGTTACAGACTGCAAAAATAACCATCAGTTACATCAAAATGTTGCTAATATTTAGCCCCTTCTGTCTGCAGCTCAAGATGTATTCAAAAAGCTCTGTTGTTCCCATATTGTTAGTGAAAATGGAAAAGTGGAGACGAAAAAGATGAAATGGCTAGCCTGAGTATATATAATAAAAAAATTCCTATTCAGTCCCACACAACTATCTAACTCAAATGCAATATTGGTTAGAAGCACACTTTGGTTCTTCATAAGTTGGTAGAGATGCAGTGAGAGTATATGAACTCTCAAAAAAAAAACATTATACATGAAAAAATGACAGGTTATATACACCAGATGTGTAATATATATATATATTTGCCAAAGCCTATTGAAGTAATATACTTGTCAGTATGTTCATTAAATGCTACAAATATCACAAATGAATCCATGTAGGAGCGTGCTTTTCAAAGGGCAGTTAAATCCATCCTTTCACCAAAACCTTGGGGTTTTTTTTTGTTAATCCCTGTTGCCAAAAATCTTTATGCCTGCAAAGGGATAAAGCTTTTGCTTCAAGTAAGAACCACGGCAGCTAATGAAAGTCCTTCTATAGTCTCCCCATGAATTGGGAGTGGATTACACGTGCCTTAACCTGTCCTTTCCCAGATTCCCACAGAACTTTTTGATCTGGCTGTTTGTGATGAGGGAGACAGAAATTTCCCCCTGTGAACAGAATGGGTTGCAATATGAAGCTGGACAGTTGCCTTATTAAAGCACGCTTGTTCTGATATTTCCTACAATCTATCAAACATGGCCTAGCCGTTTATTGCCATTGTGCCATTAATCATTTCATCTGAGCAAACTGGCATGTATTGTTCATTTAACAGTTCCGAGTCTCACCTTGCAATACACACTATCAGTCAGAGTCACAGCTGAAAACAATGTTAGATATTTCCAGACACACTGGGGGACGTTACTCTGGAAGCAAATCTTGCCCAGATCAACTCTGGTGACAGTAAAGTAACAACAGGAGCATCATTCACAGTCGTTCTTTACAAGAAGGGGAGTTCCAAAAGGCCATTAGTTGCTGCAAGCAAAAATCTTTTCTTTCCCATCATCGTATCAAAATTTCCAAGGACAGAAAAAAATATTAACATGAGTATTTGTACACATTGCATAGAGTTAAAAAATGATGATTTTTGTATTAATAGATTTTTAAGGTCAACAGGATTGTCTGAATAACATAATTCTGCATAGGACATCAAATTAAACAGTTATAAAGATGCCTGTTAATTTTAATATTTCTTTTACTCCTAAAAAGCAACATTTCTTTTTAAGTTGATATTATCACACAGATGTTAAACTATTGAGTTTATCACACTGACATGATACTGATGTATGTTATTGTTCCTTATACTTATGTTCAGCTCCTTGAAGAACTTAAAAAAGTTACAGTCATTGATGATGGTAAAGAAATCAAGTTTGACTCCAACGGAGATATGAGCACCAGTTACAATTTACTTCTTTGGAAAGAAATTGATGGCCGCATGGAAATCACCACTATGGCAGAATATGACCCAGAGAAAGGTGGCTTTATCTTTGAGGATGAGGAGAAAAAAAAAGAATTTCTGGATTTAAAGGTAACTTTTAATTTGTTGACATAACATGTGAAATTTGCTTCATGTGTTTTCTTCTCCCTCCAATATTTGCAATGGAAGTATGTGTCAGCTAGAAATCTCTCTTGTGGTTTCATGTTCTCCTCTTAGAGCAAAGAATCCTCTCTGGGTTTATTCCACCACCTTCATGCTCCCTGAGAACCATGTTAGCCTGTGAGCAGGCTCAGTGATTTGAAATTGAGCTATTTCTCCAGAATGCTTCTAAGAGGTCAACTAAGATAAGCAATAGAAGTTATGTCTGTCTTAAGGATGCTATTCCAGAATCTTGAAAAGGGGGTTTAAAATAAAAAATGACTGTGTATAAAAGCCCCCTCTCTTATGTAACACCACCATTTATTTTCTACATGAAGACTCATATCTGTTGACTTCACTGTTTAAAAAAAAAAAAAAAAAAAGAAAAAGAAAAAAGGGTTTTGTCGATTATTTGCTCCTGTTAGAGCTGGGGTGAGCATAACTGCAGGAGTCTGAGGTAGGTAGCACCACCTGGAGCCCTGGCACTGGTGTAGACAGGACTAGTGGGCGGCCCCGGCCAGTTCCAGCTGAATAATCTGTCATCTGTGCATGGATGGAGGTCTTAGTTCATTGTGCTGCAAAGTAGGCACCACTAACGGGACGGGGAGAGGTTGCTTACTAGGTGGGCTGAATTCGAGCCTCAGCTGATAGAAAAGGCTGAGGACAGAAGAAAACCTCAAATCTTGTCCCTCTTTCTGGCACTGCCCAGGATGGCACGGAAGTGTCTCCACCTCCTTGTGAGCAACCATCCTGGAGAGACAAGAAATAGTAGTGTCCCTTAGGACTGCTTCTCCATTTTACAAAAAATTGTCTTTGGAAGGAGGACCTGAACGCAGACCTGGAGAGAAGGCCCTGATCATACCCCCCAGGGTCGTGCTTCACGACTCAGGGATGAGCTGCCGAGGGTCAGCAGTGTCGGAGCTGCAGTGCAGAGCACCTGCCGAGGCATCTCCCCCGAGTCGAGGTGTCTCCACTGGGCTCAGAGCAGCCGAGCAGAGTTTCAGGATCTCACTTGTGAAGCAGTCCACTCGAATCCCCCACCAGATACTTCTGGGCTTTCTTTGGAGCTGATCCTCAGCAGTCTAAATCCCAGGTTCAAAGCTGGATGAGACACTTTGAGCTGGATTTTAAAGGTACAGACAGTTCCACTGATCGGCATTCAGGGCCAAAAAATAAAATTATCAGGTAGATAATGCCCCATCCTGTCATTTGTTGACTGTGTGGAGAAAATGCAAGAAACAGGGAGCCTACAATGCCTTTTTCAGCATCATTTTCAGATTCCCTTAAAATATGTTAGATACAAAAAGAGACTGCAAATTGCAGAATTACTGGATGTTTATTTTAATGGTTCTTAGTAATTAGTTGGGCCTGAGCTGATTTTTTTTGTTCTCTGCACACTGCAGAAGGTTCAGTCAACATGCTCCCAGCACTGCAGGCCAGGACAGATGAAAAAGGTTACAGAAAGTCCGCACACATGCTGCTACGAGTGTGTTTCCTGCCCAGAAAACCATTACAGCAATCAAACAGGTAAGGAATTGTGATCCAAATAAAGGTTTATTTAGACATCAATACAATTATTTTGTTTGGGTATAATGTGTCTTGGCAACCTTGGGTATAACTTTGGAATGGGATTAAAATATTTGTTTATGTTCAGTTTCCCAAATACGAGTGTTCGGCCTATAAAACTTGGTTTAAATGCTTTTTAGAAGGCCAAACATAAAGTAATTCGATTTTCCAGTTGACTAAGATTATCCTTGGTTAGGATGGAAAGTCTGACTGATTTATCAGTGAGACTGACTCTCATTAAAATAGAGCCTTCCTTCCCTGTCTTTCTGCAGTACATCCAGGCCAATAAGGAAGAAATTCTTCACTATGAGGGTGGTGAGACACTGGAACAGGTTGCCCAGAGAAGTTGTGGATGCCCCATCCCTGGAAGTGTTCAAGGCCAGGTTGGATGGGGCTTTGAGCAACATTCATGGTCTAGTGGAAGGTGTCCCTGCCCATGGCAGGAGGGTTGGACTAGGTGACCTTTGAAGGTCCCTTCCAGCCCAAACCATTCTATGAGTCTACGAAGTTCAAGGGTTATGTATTTTGCTTACCAGCATATTTTTTGTCTTACCAGGGAGTACTGTGAAGCTTGATATAACTGTACAGTAATATTTTCTAGTATCAGATCTGATGTGTACTTTACCACTGGTTCATTTATAGGTTTGAGCAAAATTTTTTAAAGGGGAAAATTAAATATGAAGGAGAGAGATGGAATTAAGAAAATTGCGGTACAATGTACTTTTAATATCCTGAGAGCAGAAGGAAAATAAATTTTATCTTTTTAATTCAAAGAATTGTGAAATTTCTCCATATCAGAGGGTAGGAATTTTAATGCAAAAGTAACCTTTCAAAGCATAATCTAAAGCAATGTTTATTCTTGCTGTTGTATTTCAAAATCTGTCTGTAAAGAGAAAGATGGGTTTTTTCCTTGTCAAAATAGGTAAACAAAAGAAACATAGTTCCAGTTTCTGCAAGAGAATTGATTTACTCTCAAGTCATTGTTCAGGTTTCAGTGAAAGTTTGCCTGTCCAGAGCTCTGGCCAGGTTATGTATCGCCAGCCAG
>NW_009215617.1:0-786 GCF_000690835.1 Fulmarus glacialis
TTTCTTATGCGCCTATTTTCCCGATATTCGCCTATTCTCAACAGTCTTTTTGAACTGGACGAGAGCAATTGCATTGCATTAAAATGTTGGTACATCTAAAGATACAGCTAATAATGGAAATGGAAATTTGAAGGACTTTAACATGTGATTTCCCTTTTTAACAGGCCACATTAATGTAGGGTTTGTATAGTTTATACACATTTACATGTATATTTAATCAAGTAATTCGATAGCTTGAACCACCAGGAAGGGGCTTTCATTTCCTTTCGGTGTAAAGGAGTGATGCTTGTTAGTAAAGTAGTCATCTAATTCTGGAATCTTCATGTCGGCAGGTCACCTTTTCAACAAAATACTGTAGGACGGCAGGAGAAGACAAGTACAGCTGCACATCCTAAACTATGCGCAACATTTGTAAAATGGACTTGTTCAAGTGCCTAACTGCTGTCATTTTGCATATCTCCTTGTCATTTTAGATATGTTCTCAGGATGGAAATAGCCTCTCCTGGTAATAATAGGAATTGCTGGAGTCACCATCTCTCTCAACAGTTGACATTGAGAGGAAAAGAAGAGAAGTAGATGGCTCTGGAAGGTGGAAGGAAGTCCACACCTTGGGATCCCTTTATCTTGGAGGAGCGGCTGGAGGCAAACGATGGGGAAGATGAACGAACCAAGCCAACAAGATAAAAAGAATCGCTGCGATCAGATATAAAGCAGCTGCAGGCCACAAGAGTATCTCCGTGATGGGCCCAAAAAGGTTAAAGCTGAATGAGTTAAGCCCATGGTGAC
>NW_009215618.1:0-10965 GCF_000690835.1 Fulmarus glacialis
CCCTTACAATAGCCTTTCCCCCTGCTGGTATCTTGCCGAGAAGCGCGAAGGGCTGGGACAGAGAGGAGCCGAGCTGGAGGGTGAATTTGGAGCCGGTTAACCCGGGGAGAGCGAAACGTTCCTTCCCAGAACGCTTGGGGTTATGAGGGGGCGGCGGCAGGTAACGGCCGGGGGCGGGAGGAGGCCGGCGGGAAAATGGCTGAGGGGGCTCCGGAGAGCAAGGGCTCCTCCCCGGGGGGGGGGGAGAGCCCCGGCAAACGATGCGGCTGTTAACCTAAGGGCACCTGGGAGTAATGGTAACCTTCACTGCCTGGAGGCAGGTTAGGGAAGGTAACTTCCTTAAAACCGAGCTTCCTGACTCTTTATTTTCCCTTTCTACCTCAGGAATGGAGTTGAGCATGAAATTAATCTCTGCGTGCTGCCTGGACAGTCGCAGACATAAATATGAGATGTGTTTTCGTGGAGGTGTTAGGATTTTTTGAGCGTTCTCACATTCTGTGTCTTCGGGGGTTTCGGTGTCTTTTACACCTGTGGTTTTTGTGTCAAATTTGAGGAGTACATGAATAAAAAGGTGACTTTTCTGACTGCCGATTAGGTAATACCAATCTGAGATCTGAATATTAAAATGTTCCTCTTCTGATTCATGCTTTACTACCCGTGACGATCCCGTGAGCTGGAGTTTACCCAAGGCTGTGCCGGTGCCGCTCCATGGGCAAACCCCTTCTCCATGAATGAAATGAGCAGTGTTTTTAGAAGTTAAGCCTTGATGTCTGTCTTGCAAACTTTTCTGCGTGGACAGACCCCTCTGACTTTTTAACTTCTACGAAGCCTATGAGTGCTCTGTACTTGACAGATAATCAGCAGGTATGAAGCATCCTGGGAAGTTGCCATAAGTCTAGTTTAGCAAGGTGACTTGATATATCAAGCTAGAACAGAATCAGACTTGCAGTTCTGAAGCTCCATCAGTGCCGTGCTGCCTGAGATAATGTGATGTAGCATTGAAAAATTGTTAAAGATAATAAAATAAGCATTTTTGATACTACGTATGAAGAAGGTTGACACAAGGATTTGTGTTTTTTTCCAAACCGTGTACTTTCATGAAGATAATTTCAGAAATAAGCCCTTCTAAAAATAATCTTTGTAACTTGTTCTTTTTGTTGTAATTTTTCTGTGCAGAACTGTGTGGAAAGTGAGTTCAGGCCATATTTGAGCTGTTGTGCTATACCTTCATACTTTTCAACTGTTTGTATTACAGAGAAAAATACCTCCCAGACTTCTGTGTGGTCATAATTTGGGTCAGTTTTGCACACAACGGGTCCTTTGCTCTAAAAACTCCTTACTTCTAAAAGTAGTGAAATCTGTAAAACTGACTGAACAGTGCATGTTTAAATTCGCTTACTTAAACAGCTTTGATATGCTAAATGGAGTGTAGCAGTTTGTGTAAAGTAGGTTTTCATTGGGAGGAGGGAGTTTTGATCCGCTTTTAGAAATACCAACTGGAAGTTTTTTAAAGCATACCTGCATATATTTTTTTCAGCTGTAGGTATGTAAGAACATTTGTACAGGAATTCTTTTTTATTTTGTAGGGTTGATCCATATGGGTTTGAAAGGCCAGACGACTTTGATTATGCGTCCTATGAAGCATTCTTTTCCAGATATCTAGTGGTACTCACTAGAAGAGCAATAAAATGGTCCAAGCTCCTAAAGGGGAATAACAGTATACAGAAGAGTTTAAAAGGTGAGCTGTATGTCTATTTGTGTGTAAAAGTGCATTATGTTGGAACCAATATAAATTGTATTAAATTGGTTTGCATTTTTGGATGTTAAATACTATTTTTGTCTTCAAATGAAAAACAGTAGTATAAACAGTAATAATACGTAAGCAAGTATGCTGCTGTTAGGGGGAACATTGATTTGATTTAAAGCTTGCAAAGGAGTAATCCTTCTTTGGCATACGCTAAATACTTTATTAATCTGTAACCTAGAGATTATGGCCGCTGGCACTTCAAGATGCCATTTTATAGCTGTTTGTGGTGTTGCAGTCTGTACTCCCTTTAAAAAGACATGAGATTATGTAGAAGACACTGTCTTGAACATTGGGGATCAGGATGTTAGGGCTTTCAGTTGTTGACTCTGACAGTTTTTTGGGTTGCTGAGATTTTCTAGCTCTCCTTATCCTCCTTTTGTAAAATGATGTTCACCTCACAGCTAAAAAGGTGTGTGCTAAGAACTGATGCTAAATGCCTTACAAGTGAAGAAAGTAAAATTAATGCAGGAGCTAATGCAACATTGGATAAGATGCTGATGGAACTGTTAACGGCTGCTTCAAAAAGCAAGAAAACCTCTAGTAATGTTTCATCTTGCAAGAGAGACAGGGGGAAATAAATGGAGGGAATCGGAAGGTGGCAGGGAATCCTGTGAAACTAAAGGGTGGGGGTTTTTCCTCCCACTCTTTCTCTGGCTTATTTTTTCATTTAATTTTGCTCTTAATGAATACTATTCAGCTTGCTTTCTCTTGGGAGTCTTTTGGAGCTGGGCAGAGTTCTCTATGTTAAAGAAAAAGTGAGTAAAACTAAGCAGAAGTTAATCAGGCACTGACTGTAACATAGTTGAATATTTAGAGCTGTGCTTCAGGTGCAGACTTTTACTGCTAATTCTGGTGGTTTTGTTGTTTTGGGGTCGTTGTTTTTTTTTTCTTGGCACCAAGAGTGCGATGGTAACTAGTGAGACATTTTAAGTATAACAGTGTATTTAGTGTATGGATGTCCATTTTAAGGCTGAGGAATCCCAGAAAATGTAGGTTTGAGCTATAGCTGCTAGATCATATTCTGCTAACCAGAAAGTAGCTACTTCTACTCTCTTCTTTTTCTTCCAAAAGTGAAGAAGCTTTTGCTTAGAGTGTCAAGTTTGAATATAGCAATAACTGTGTGGTATTTTGAATTAGTGAGAATTTTGAGATTCTGCAGAACTTAGTCTTCTAGTTGTGGAAAAATAATCTCAGGTTTTGATTCATCTCCTTTTTCTCTTAAAATGTGTGAACTGTGACAGTAGCAGCTTTTAGAAATTTCTGTGAGTTTGTTACATTTCTCTTCCCTTGTGTTCCCTGTTCCAGCGTTGTAGACACAGAATGCTACTATGATAAAAACAGTGTGAATGCTTTTGGTCTTATTTTGGAGCCAAAACTTTGACCAAATCTCTCAACTTGTCCACCAAGCTTCAGTACCGATGGTCATACTGCCCCACTAGCGACGTAATGGCAGTAACCATTAACGTGATTTTAATCGTCTCTGACAGGCTACTGTTTGTGAAAAATGGGATACCATAAATCCACTGAGTGGACACGGGCAATGGCTCTTGACTGTGGCAAGCCCTTGCGGGCTGGTGTATCATCTGTGACGTTACTAACTTTTGCTAAAGATACTTGGATTTGTAGAGTATGCATTCTCATGTATATATGTAATATGTAATTCTAAGGAGAGTGCTGGAATAAATAATGTTGAGGAAATGTAGTCTGAGTGTAAATTCGAAGCTATTACAATAAGCCTCCCTCATTATCCTCAACTGATACCTCAGAAGAGGAGAGCAACAGGTTAACCTGTACAATTACTGATTTTTAAATACTTCCCTTCTTATATCAGTATTAAGATTGAAGTCCGTGGCATATGCACTTAGAATTATGTAAATGTGTGCATGCGTGCTTTATCGTGCGAGATGATCCTGCAGTGATTTCCTTGCAGGCAGGCAGAGAGCAGAAGGTCTGCCTGGTGATGCACTGAATTTCCCTCCTCCAGGACCTGATTCATTGCTCTGAAGCTTTGCTCAGGAGCTGCTGGTTCTGATTAACTTCCCCTCTGCTGCAAGTTGGCCATAAGCTAGAACTGAGAAGACTATTTGATTTGCTACTTCCCCCCCAAACACAATAGCTGTATCTGCGAACCCTATATCCTTATTTTGAGTTCTACTGGGGCCTTTTCAAAATGCATAGACGTGAGAGCGGCATTGTACGTGTGGTGTCTCAGTAGCTCCACACCCATATGCCTTTACACATAGAGAAGCTCATAATTCCTGTCCGGGTGAACAGGAAGAAGTGATGACTTGTGTTAATTTTCCAGTTTGGAAATGTGGCGTGTTCACATGCTACTGTGTTTGCCTCACATCCAGGGTGGTATGTATGTATATAATTCTGTTCTACTCTGAATAAAAATAATTAGACTACATTTTAACAACAGTAATTAAGCAGTGTATCCTGTTGTTCTGGATTACAGCCTTCCGGCAGGGTGGGTCATGGGAATTTTGGCTGATAGTTCCTTTTGCTCGTTCTCCAGTCTCTTCCTTTTTCTTATTTTCTGGTATTTTGTTTCCCCCTCTGCCCTTGTTATCTTCACTGTCTCCTCTGCACATGTGAATTTTCAGTCAGTGTTTGGTCACTTGCCTCCTCTCTCTCTCCACCACTACTGAGATCCTCTTAATTTTTGCTTTTCTCCATTCAGCTGCTGTCTTTATGGGACCTAAAGACAGCTTTCTGCTTTAGCTTGTTTACAGGCGGGCAACAAACTGACATAATTGCCCAAAGTAGCTTAATTCTGACCAAAAGCGTGCTACGTAAAAGAATTTGGCTGTAAGTGGATTAGTCAAAACTGACCAGTAGCAGAAGGTGCTTTCTAGTCTTTGAGGCTGATAAAATACAGTCAAAGGTGAAAGCATGGGTACTAAACAGTGGTTATAACAGGAGCACTTCTGTTCCAGCCCAGGGGTTGGAGGAAGGAAGGAGCATCTTAGAAAGTCAGTTTTCATGTTTGACTGTAACTTGAACATTTACAGCACAGATCTGCTTTGTTTCTTCTGTGATGTATTCATAAAATAAAACTTTCAATTCCTTGTTATATGCTGTTTTCAGCTCTTTTGTAGAATTTTTCCTCTAGGGTCCAAGTTAGTTTCCTCAGTATTCAACAGTAATTGTTAGTAACTGAAAAAGTAACTGAAAAGCTCAGATGCTTCTCAAAATCACACTCTTCTAATATTTTAGACAAGATAATTTTTGTTTTTAAATGGGGTTTTCATACATAAACTTAGTCTATGGTGTAGAGTGAAACAATGTAAGGGGGTGGGGGAGGTAAATACGACTTTACCTAGAAGTAAAAACCTCCAAAATTCTCATGTTCTACCACTGAACAAGGACAGGCAGGTTTAAAGTGATTTACTTATTTTTAAATCTTGTTACTATAAGTAGTGCACAGTATTGGAAAATGTTATTTTCTGCGTATTTTTCTCTTGAAGTTACTTTGGGTATTTATCAGCACTTCTAGACTACTACCCTATCCTGTAGCTGTTTTTTCTTGTAACGAGAAAAACATATTAATAAAGTGTGACTCTAAACCTGCAGAAACTGGCACTGGGCATCAGAGGTAATGAAATTATTAAGACTGCTTTTATTTGCTTAAAAATTGATGTTTCATATTTTGTTAATGAACAGAGACAAAAATTTCACATAAAGATATTTCTTTACTACACATATTTTAAAACTTAGACTGCATTGTGTACACTGTGGCTGTCCTGGGAGTGATTCTGTGTGAGGATACTCGGGGCTTGGTGGTATTCAGCAGTGCTACTTTTGAGATCAAGCCCTTGGTTTACATTGGAGTCGGATGTGTGGTTGGAGACACGTGCACAATCCGGCTTCAGCTGTGAAAGCTTCTTAAATGTTACAGTGGAAGTGGTGTGGACTGTTGTTGTGGGCTTTTTAGTTCCTGAGGGTAATGTGGAAGAGGGCCTATAGAAAACAAAATAAATACATATTTGTATAAAACAGTACAACTTTATGTATAGAATATGACATATATGAATAAAATATGTGTATATAAAACATTCAATTGCAACTGTCCCTATTTTCAGAACTACTTTGCTGCTTCTGTATGCCAGTTTGCAGATCCTGGCAAGTATGATAATGGTGTGAGGAAGAAAAGCACCATGTAAAGGGCTTTTCCATTCCTCAGGGAGTGGGGGAGCTGGGGTAGGTAGTCATTTGGGGCAATACAAGCCTCTGGCTGTCTATTACCATGAGAACGATGACACTGAGGAATAATGAGTGCATGCTGTGCTGCAGGGCTGCTTTCCCCTTGTGCCAGCGTCAAAGGCTTATCCCTGCTTCTCTTGAATTTAATGTGTATTGTTGGATGTGGATGTTGGCTATGCTTTCAGAATTAACAGTTGTTCCAGAAAAAAATGCCATTGGAATTATATGTTAGAATATGATAATCCAGTAATTTAGCCGGTAAGTTTGCTTCTAGAGACGTTCGCAGGATCATCCGAACGTCTCTTCTTGTTGACCTAAATGGGACTGCTTCCTCATATTCATTCCTGCATTTGCTATGTCCATTGAGCATTAGAGTTCAAAATCTTGTAAAAAAGATGAAGTGGGGATTATTAAACAACCATGGAAACAAGTAAATTATTTCCAGTCTGCCTGAAAGAAGGTTACAGTTAAAGTTACTTCACAGCTAAAACAGTGGAGACTGCAACCTGTAGTATTATGTCATCTGTCCTGGTTTCGGCTGGGATAGAGTTAAATTTCTTCCTAGTGCTGTGTTTTGGTATTTGGCTGCCTGCCAGGTTAAACTAGACATCATCGAAAAGCTAAACAAAAACTGTACCCTGAAGACCAGGTGTTTATTGCAAACGTTAAGGGTAGGAGTGTTTCTTTGAGAGAAAGTACCAGATTTTTAGATGGGGGAAATGCCCACTGGAGATGCATGAATCTTTCTGTTGACACTGGGAAAGCAGCTTTGGCTCCTAAACGATAGGCAGCTGCAATTAGGTGCAATGTATTCAGAAGGTGGCTGGCTGAGTTGTTGTAAAACCTCGTTTCACTCTGCTGTTTTTAAGGCCTTTAATTCAGGCAGCATTTATCTTGAGTTACAGATCTTTGTGATTGGATAAAACCAGGTTAGGTAATGATATTTTGTATGTGTCTGTGTGTGTGGAATAAAAATCCCCACTCTCATTTGAGTCCCATAGGATTTAGGGAGGAGACGTTGATACTCTAATTGATACAGTCTCATTCATTTAGTAAGAAAAGCCTGGCTCCTTTGTCAATTTCTTCTCTGTGGAAAAAGCAGAAGGATCTCAAACATTCAGCTGTCTTTTTGGGTCAGAAGAAGTAATGCTGATTTAGGATTACGTACCAATGAGCAGCACTGGCTCCTTATTAATATTTTTCATACCATTCCCAGGAGGAAGCTGCTTTGGCTGTCATTAGCCTGATGCTTCTTCCTGCAATCTTGCATCCTAGTTATTTACCCTGAATCATCTGCTTAAAAAAAAACCCAGAGCACACCCTGATGATAAATATGATGCAGGAGATAAGAGCTACTTTAGATTTGAAAAGACTTCCCCAGTTATTCTAGGAAAAATCATCTGCTGCTCACTCACATCTCCAGTTCTTCCAGAGGCTCATTTAGACAGTAGCCACCTCTTCCATATTTCTCAGTTTCTGCTACGATTTCAGTGGTTAGGTGCTAAGCTGAAATCCTAGGGTTATGTTAACATAGCCATTTATGCTAGAGCATAACCAAGCAAACAGAAAGGACTGCCATGTCAGAGGACATTGGTAATGTAAAAGTGCCCATCTGAATGAAAAAGGACAAAGATCAAGGGGAGACTTTGCTGTTCGTATCTCTATCCAGAAAGGCAGGAAGAAGAGGAAAGGATTCAAAATGTAATGGGGGCATAGAGGAGGGAGGAAAGCCTGCGTCTGGAGATCTGTGTGGGGAGACCGAGTGGCAAGAACTTAGAAGTGAATCTAAAATATACTGTGTAGCTGAGAAGGAAATGCTTATCATAAATGGTAGCATAAGAGAGAAAGCATAATAATCTCTAGTCAAGAGTTTTCCTATGACTTCTCAACTTTCTGTTGCTCATTTCCAAAAGAAAAATACAGCTGGATTTTAAAAAAAAAAAAAAAACAAACCACACCAAACTTCTTGTTTTGCAGTGAAGAGATATATCAGGAAAGGCATCCCCAATGAACACCGTGCATTGATCTGGATGATTGTGAGTGGGGCCCAAACCAACATGGAACAAAATCCTGGATATTACCACAGACTGCTTGAAGGAGAGAAGAATGACAAGCTGGTTGAAGCAATCAAAACAGGTTATTGTCTTGATAACACTGTTTATCCGTTCTATGTCCTTAAATGTTAGAGATCAAGTTATGTCATGGAAAACTTACGTTTCTGTAGTAGTAGTTTAAGTGCTGAATTAACATGTAAATTAGATTAGCCATAAGCTCTTTAGCAGCACAGATCTTTCCACATTCATCATGTGGTCAAAAGTATTAAGGAAGATTAGAAATTATTTGGGAAGGAACAGAGAACAAACTAGAAGACATTATTATGTTGTCTTGTAAGTGATTGAGGAGTTGTAACTTTGTACCATGAGACCTGTGTTTGGGTCTATTTCTTCTTACTTCTGTCCCAGTGGGACACAGGAAGAGCAGCAGGGATGGTTGAAGATGTGGTACTGTGTCTGTATGAGGCAGGTGAAGTATGCTAGGATTTCAGCTTGAGGAAAAAGACTGCTGAGAAAAAGCTGCTGATAGAGCTATATGAATTATAAATGGTGTAGAGAGGGTGAATGGGGAGCAATTGCTATTTGTTTCTTGTAACATAAGAACCAAGGATACTGACTTAAATTTGCTGTGCTGCAGGTTTAGAAGAGCATATCACTGAATTGTGGCACTTGTTACTGGAGGGTGCTGCTGAGGCCAGAAGTATGAACTGGTTTAAAAAGGAATTTGACAAACTGAGGGGTGGGGAAATCCACCTGATGCATGAAATCCGAAAACACTAAATGTAAATCTCTGAAAGAAGGGAAGTGTAGGAGGAGAAATACCCCTCCTCTACTAATCCAGTTTCCTATGTGCTGTCTGTGAACATTGATCAGTGACCAATATTGATGACAGGATATTAGGGCAACCAGAGCTTAGACTGGCCCACTGGGGTATTTAAAAGAGACAGTAGGGGAGGACAAAGTAAGTAGAAATTTGAAACTTTGTCCTGAAACTTTTCAACCTGCTATGGCAGAGCTTTTGTAGAAAAGCTGATATTGGCTGAATTGTCCAATTAATGAGTCAAGAGGTTGGGCTGTGCTCTGGACAAGCACAATGCTGAGGTTGTTTTGTTAGAATGGCAGATGCAGTTGTCATCTCTTTCCTCTTGAAAAAGCCAGGCAGTTAAAGGTGGGGCTTTATGGATTTTTATTCAAATTGGATAACCATCTGAACGCTTCTTGGTTTATGCTGAGTTTCTCCTCTGCCTCTCCCTGCAACAGCAGCAGCAGCACTGTGGGCTTTTGGGACTACACGCCTTAGTAAGGCATTTTGTAGCATAAACTTTCATGTTCCTACGAATATGAAGACTAGCCAGAAATCTTCAGGCTCATATCCTGCTCAGAACTAGAAACAGTAGACCTCTAACTATGAATACAGAGGGAGCTACTAAGATGACTTTCCAAAGCCAGCCTTGGTAAGGGCCTGGAGAAGGATCAAACTGTATTTAGTTGGGGTACAATTGCTGCAAGAGGGAGTTGGAAACAATTTCTTTTCCAGTACTAGACAATGACATGAAGGGTCGTATCATGACAGTAGGTGGCTTTTCACACAGATTATACCATGAAATAAAAATATTTCTGTGCAGGAGGAAAAATAATGGAAGAAGATAAAGATCTATTTGTGAATTATGGAGGAAATAAAGTTTTGGAAGAGCTACTGCATCAACTGGAAAACTGCAGAAGAGAAAACTAACAAGGAGCAAGTGAGGGAAGGGATAAAGAAAAATGGGTTGAAGGGTTTTATTGGAGGAAAAAAAAAAAGAGGACCTTGGACTTCAGAGTGATAGATTTACCTTCAGAAAGGAAGAAACAATGGAGGAATGGAAAGAGCAAAGTACTTAAGACGAATGGAAACTTAGTGTTTAATAAACTTAGTGCTTCTGTTGACTGTGCAAATTTTATAGTGATCTTTAGCTGAGAACTATTTCAGTGTGAATTTTTGTCCAACATTCAGTTTGTTCCTGCCTGTGTTGTTTTCCCATCACTGTAGCTGTTTTTAACAGTAAACTAAAGTCAGATGTGGAATCTTGCTGCTGTTCACTTTTCAGGTCTGCAGTTTCCAAAATTTTCAGGCAATTGTGCTCTATTTAGTCTTGCAACCTAGCTGTAAAGTTATATAGCCCAGGACAGTGCTGTGGTTTAAAAACAAGAAAACAGCAACCACGCTTTCTTTTTTTTTCAGAGGGAGGGCAGGAGGACAAGGCGAAGCAAAGACTTTATTTCAAATTCAATTTAAAACATGTGTAAGAGCCAATGTGTCCTGTTTCTTTTACATGCCCAGAAGCTCTAAACAATTTTCATGTACATTTGGAACTTATTTTCAATATGGGAACGTCTGTAATAGGATATAATCAGGTTAAAAAGTGCAGGTAGACTGTGTAGAGAAATGGTCTAATCTTTAAAGAAAAATCTGATTAGTAATAGCAATAAAAGTCTTTCGGCTAAATAAATCTAAACTGTCCTTTCACCGTTTTTGCCCTTTAATTGCTGATTCTTAACTGATGGGCTTTATTGCTGATTTTGTTTTATATGATATTTGCTCTTTGAACATACTTTTTTTTTTAAAAAAAAAAAGAGAAATGTAGGAGAGAGCAGGCTTCTTACTCTAAACATAAAAATAAGAGCTTAAAGAATGCAGGTCTCTAAATTTTGATGGAAATTTTCATGGCTTAGTTTATGTATGCGTTTAGAAGGGCATGCATTCCTACTGAGCTTTGTTGTTCATGCCCTGTTATAGTAAAGTTTAGTAGGACAAATGGTGTTGGCAGGATAAAATGTGGCTGTCTTCCTAATGCAAAGGTTACGTGCCAGTTACAAAAAGGCTGGGGTGTAAGTTCATAGAATCATAGAATCATTAAG
>NW_009215619.1:0-254 GCF_000690835.1 Fulmarus glacialis
GGTACCCCCGGTTGGACCCCTGCTAGGGGATGCTGAGAAGGAATCCCCCAGGAAAAAGAAAAAAAAAAAAAGAATAAAAAGGGGTTGGAAAAAAGAAATCGAGGTTAAAAAAATAGAATAAAAGGGGTTTCAAAAAAATAAATCAAGGTTCGATGTCGTGTGATAAATTATTTCGGTATTATACATTCCCGTCTCCAAATCCCGAAGACAAACACTGGGGCAGGTGAGCTGGGGAAGCAGATTTCCAGAGGCCT
>NW_009215620.1:0-12138 GCF_000690835.1 Fulmarus glacialis
CCGCGGCTGGCAGGGAGCTGCGGCACCCCGGGGGCCTCGCCCTCCATTTCTCTTAAACCTCACTTCTTACTCCCGCGCTAACAGGTAACACCGTGATGATGCGAAGCCCTAGAGCTCTTAAAAGGGAGGGGAGAAACCCAGAATCTGGATGTAGCAGGTTTAAATATATATATACATATATACACACACACGTATATATGTATATACACACACACATATATATACATATATATGTGTGTGTGTATAATAAATATATAAAAACATAATTTTTAAGATAACCTTGATTCTGGAGTCAGGGGTTTACAGTTTTTAAACACCTTGCATTAGCAGTAGTTCCTTTTAAAAAGGTGCTTTAAACATATCCTTTAAAAAGTAGCTAATGCAGATACATTGAAGGATAGAAATGTGCAGTTTCTCAGTAATTTGAGGTCCATTCTCTTTTTTGCAGTGAGAGCATTAGCTACAACCTTAGCCCATATTAAAGCCTCTCTTGCTATTCCCTTTCCCAACTTTTCTTTTGAGTGATGTACTTTTGATACGTCTACTTACTGGATTTAAATTCTCAAGACACAGTCTCTGCTTGGAAATTGGATTGTTTTTCTTTTTGGTTTGAACTGTCAGCTCAGCTGTTTGTGAGCCCAGAGAGAATGGAAAACAAAATTCCTTCTTCGTTCAAAAGAAAAACAACTCTTGTGACCTGTTTTGGAAATGCCAGCGCATCGACATGGCTCTGGTGAGAGTGCTAAAGCCTGGGGTGGGAATAACCTCACTGAGTTTTGGAACATTCCTGGGAAAGCTGGGGTTTAATCAGGCCAAGCGTGGCCCTTTCTCGCACACACGCGGGTTTCTGGAGCAGTGTGCTGTTTTTCCATCATGGCATGCTGTTCCCAGTCAGGGAGGCCATGCTCATTATACAGGGAGCTTGCCGAGCTGCATTCTGCAGTGAATTGAAAGGCTGCAGCAGAGAAATAATTTGTGGTGAACAGAGAACATGGACATTATTCGGATGAATATTCTCTCAGGCAGAGGGCCAAGACAAGCCCTCATGGCACACATACGTCTTTACTGTTTAAATGCAGCCCTGTCGTGCTTCAGGCATTGAATGCCTGACGTGTCGCTGGCTGCTGCCCCGCGTTCCTGGCAGCTGGGGCTGTCCCCATGCTGCAGGACGGCACAGCCATCCCTCCCTGCCCCAGGACCCCGCGTGCCGCATGGGAGCAGCCGCCTCTTGACTCTGATGAATGAAATCCTGCAGCAGGAGGGAGGCCGCGATGGCACAAGACACCAATGGTTATGCCCCTGCATTGCTTCACCTGGCAAGAAGCCACGATCCCTGCTGCAGCTCGGCACGAGGCTCCATGCCCCAGGTACAGCCCTGCCACAACCCTGGCCAGGTACCCTGGGGGAAGGAGGTGTCTGAGCACTTTTGTTCTGCGTGTGCAGATTGCCTTGCTGGTTTACCGGACTGTAGCGCTGCAAGAGCAACCCCTGACGAGCTCTGAATGCCTGCAGGTGCTGAAGGTGAGGCAGCTGGTGCTCTGTGACCAGTGTTTAGCAAGGCCCCCGGGGCATAAGCCTCCAGCGCTCACACGCTTATTGCTGCCCAGGCTGCACAGGCAGCACCATTAGTCCTCGTTCTATGGTGGGCTGCAAGATGCGAGGTACACCAAGGGCATGATGCCCTCCCTAGGCTGCCCTCCAGCCCCAGGCACAGAGCAGGAGGAGGAAGGAGCTTGCAGAAAGGAATTGTTTTTAAAAGGATGACATCTTCTCTGACAGAAGCCATGAGGTAGTGTGTGGGCAGCAGAAACCTAGGGCAGAGCTCAGAGAAGGAAGAAAAAGGTGCAACTTGGGGACCTTAAAAATAATGAGGATCCTGTTAGAGAGGCCTCTGGTTTATGGTGCTCTAACTCAATAAATATTTTTGTCTTGTTTCCTAAGGAAAAATATTGATGTCATTTCGGGGGCAAAGGGCACATACCCATCAGTCACTCTAATACTTTTGGCTGAATTCAATTGAATATAGGCACAGAGAGCAGAGATCCCAAGGATATCAACTCTGGGGAATGAAGCAGCAAGACAGAGAGACCATGCCTACACCCTCCCTGGGAGGAAGCTGCAGCTTGAGCCCAAATCCTCCTGGACTTCAGAGGACCCACACCAGCGCTGCTCCCTGAGACCCAGCTTCCTTGGCCCCGTCGCACAGGCAGTGCCTTGCTCTGTCTTTGCTGACTAAACAACTGACGTTCCCACTCGCCCTTTACCAGCACTATTTCTCTGCCACCCACATTCCTGTTTTGCTTCCCCTGCAGCACGTCCCTCTCTCCTGCTCCAGGGCTCCTACGACCTCCTTCACCATCCTCCCTTGCTCCATCTCCCTTTTTCTACACAGACCAAGTTCCCAGTGTTCTCCTTGTGGCCTGTCACCTAATCCCTCCACATGCCTGTCACAGCCCCAGCACTTTTCAGGACAGGAGCGGCCTTTTGAAGGTGTTTACACCACATCCAGCCCCACATTCCCGTCAGGGTGGGATAGGGCTTACGGTTGGCGGAGGGGAGGTGCTATGAACACACCTGGAAGAATCCAACGACCGCCACCTCCGCACTGCTGATGAACGCTTCGGCATCCGTGATGTCATTCAACAGGACAGGTTTCTCTGCGGTGCCGGCTGTGCCTGGAGAGGAGAGGTCAGGGTCGGACAGAGGGTACAAAAAGAGCAGCTCAAAGAGCGTTCCCCAACACACACACAAGCATCCCCCCCTTTACATGCCTACCCACACACCTCTCCTGCAAGCTCAACATGCTTGCACAGCACACTCTGGGTAAGGAGACCCACCATAAGGAGGACTCCCCACAGCACACCCATCCTTTTCCCTGAGCCGGGAGGAAAGCTTACTTACTGCGGGATGCAGAGCCGCCATCTCCAGCACACCCTGCTGGGGAGCCCCTGGTGAGCAGGGTAATGAAGAGGCATGGGAAGATGGAGGTGCCCATGGTGCCAGCTTGCCCTCTCCTCACCATGCCACCGTGCTCTGGTCCTCTCCTCGGCAAGAGAACACGTCAGCTGCTGCAGGGGCCCGCAGTCACTCCCGGGACAGTGGGAAGGGAGCAGCTGGCCCAGGGCGAAGCCTTCAGCTCGAGATAACCGCCTGGCTGGGAAAGAGCCCCTGCCTGCTGTGCAGGCCCCAGCCTTGGAGAGCCTCACCAACGCTGCCACCAGCACATCATCACCCACAGTGCTGGACATCTCAGCTACCCTGCACCTGTGCGACCAGGCGCCCCAGCTGAGTAAGAACATCCCTCCGTGTAGAAGGAGCCACTGCTCTTCTCCAAGTGCAGGGTCCCAGAGAGGCTGATGTTCCCTTATGCTTGGCCAGCGGGGCAGCCACTGGGACATGCAGCTCTTGCATTGGCTCTGGCTATGGGGAACAGCTGCCATGGTAAGTGTTAAAACATGAGAAGGCCATGTTATAGCTCCCTGGGCTCATTCACTTGCCACCCAGGATGAGAGGTGGGGGCTGTCTACCCCTGGAGTTTACCCCCGTAACAGGCCAGACTTTGGGCTTCAAAGAAGGATTCATGAAACCCCTGAAGGAGGCAGGTCTGAAATAATTTGCCCATAATTACGCTGATGTTTTGAAGGAGGAGGGCTATTTCCCTTCTCAAACATGCTCTTAAGCCTTCCTATAATGTATTCTCCCCATTTACCTCACTGAAAAACATAATCCAGAGGCATACTCCAGAAAAGAATGTGACACTCATGCAGAAAAGAAGAAAGAAACTGGTTTTATTCTTAGGACACTGAAGTCTTGTTACAGCATTTAGCTGCATTCCCCTTGACTGGTTTTGCCTGCACAAGGATGGATTTTAACGGGGTAGGGCACCAGATACAGACCAGGAGACCATCACGGGAGGTAAGTAACCATTTACAATGAGTCAGAGCACATGGCAAGTGTAACTCAGATAGGGATTTTCCAGGGACCTGTCCGCCCTGCCAGGTGATCTTGTTTCCTAGAAAAGGCACTTCCGGGACCGGAGTTGGTACAGGAGAGATGGAGGCAGCAGGAGGAAGTACTGGGAGAGAGGGAGGGAGATGCTTCCCAATTTAACTCATTATGTGACATGATGGGGCAGTGGTGAAAACGGGCGGGTTATTTTCAGTGTATCAGAAGAAGCAGCAAAGGCCGCCTGCAGGCCTGTGCATTGACCGAGGCTGGCACAGAGCCCCAGCTCCCATGGGAAGGGCTGCCAGGGCTGTGGCCAGCCATGGTGGCAGGAAGGAGCAGCGTGGTGGGCATGGCCCACCTGGAGACTGGTGCAGGAGGCAAGGGGATGGGAAGGGGGAAGGCAAACTGGGTGAACTCATTCTGTCCATTCCTTCTTGATGGACAGGTTCCACTCCCAGGTGAGATGGTCGTGCTTGTCGTCATCCGTGAAGAAGGACTTGTTGTGATACGTGCCTCGAGCCAGCATACCCTTAGGAGCCTCCTCAATAGGCGTCAGGAACTCGTACTCCTCTGGCCGTGGCCCGTAGCTGCCAACCATGAATGTGGCTTTGTCCACTAGGAGAAAACAATCCACAAGGGATGAGCCCCTCAGGTGGGGAATGATAAAGGAGACAAGAAGCCATGAGCGTGAGCACAGATCACAGAAAGGAGATAGTGGGGAGAGAAAGGGACATGTCAGCAAGGCAAACAGAATCAGTGGAAAAAGTGGGTTACTGAAGCACAAGGACAGCTGGAAGGATAAATGGATCGACAGGCAAATGGACAGGCAAATCCGTCTGCACCCTCTCACATGTATATGCTGCTGGAAGGGAGTGGGTACACCCAGCTTATGGCTTAAGATCTCTCTTGATCCCCCGTTACTTCTCTTTTCTGGTGAGAAGACACCATTTACATGTGCTGAATGGGACGCTGGAGCTTTAGAGATGATTGCATGCAAAAATGCACATGTGGGATACGTGTGTGCAAAAGGGGGCTTTCCTCTGCCTTGTCCAGGCAGGGCAGCACTGCACAAAGAGGAGAGGCCATGGGCAAACACAGGGCTCTGCACACAGTGGGAAGCTTCACAGAGAAGCTCTGCATTTTACCAAGTGCATCTGGAAGAGCTTTCAGGGGGTGGGAAGCTCCACACAGGCTGAGCCACTCTACAGGGGGCAAGGGGGAGTTGAAGAGCTCTGTATGAAGAGGAAATCTGTGGCAAGTGTCTCTAGGGACTTTGCTGCTGCAGACAGTGGTGTAGCATACAGACACCAGAGCTGGCTTGTAATGAGTTTGCACAGGCACAGGAAACAGTTGGCCTGGGTGATGCAGAGTACAGGCTAATGCACTCTGCTGAGAAGTCTCACCTCCTGCATGGCAGCACAGGGGGAACCTTGGGGCCAAGAAAGGCTCTGTCCCGGCCCAGAGCTGCAGAAACACTTCTCTGAGCAGAGTGAACACAGGCATAGGAGCGCTGGTGTGCAGGGCACGAAGAGCTCTTACTCACCCTTCACCCCTGTCCGGTAGGTGTGCTGCACGTATTTCAGTCCCGACACAATGTCCCTGTTTACCTGCAAGAAGTGACCAGAAATAAGTGTCACAGGAAGGCTTTTCGTTCTGTATCTGCTGTTTTGCTCTCCTTAGAAACATACCCATCTTGGATTCCTACACCACTGCTCTCAAGGGCTGAGCACAGAACACATCGTAGAAAGTCCTAACATGACTTCTCCATAGGTACGTGGAGACCTACAGCATCCTCTGTGCATCTTCCGCCCTTCCCCATCCTTTCCCTGACTTTGAGGCTGACTGGAGCCATTAGTCAGCTTCCCAAGACAGGCTGATGAGGACAAAGAAAAGTGAAGCATGGAGTTCCCAGTTAAGAATTTCCACATTGAAAACTAGACATGGATGACTAGAGCCATCACTTCATCACAAATGGGTGAGCACTCCCAGCTGCTCTCTAAGCTCAGTGGGGAGCTAGCAAGTTTCTCTTCAAGAGGCAGAGGGACACAGTTTTGTTCATAATCTTTCCTCAAATCTCCCATGGATAGCTTGGATGTATCCCTTGCTGTCCCCCTCCGGCACACACTGCCTCCCCGCAGCACTACTTAATCTGGAAACAAGACAGGCAGATCCTTTTACATCCCAGGGGAGAATTCACATGGTGCCAGCTCTTACCAGCCTTGGGACGAGGGAGGGAGTTAGACTAACTGGCTCCAGGCGTCTCCTGTCAACAGGGCTCAGATACAGATGGAAATATTTCATAGCACAAAAGAGAGTTGGAGGTGTCTCTGGGGACAGTCATCTCTCAGACAGCGAGCAAGCCTCAAAGAAGGGAAATCTTTCCTATAGAACCCACAACATTAACACTTTCCCTCCTCCATTTCAGGAAAACTATCTTCCTTCCCTTTTTGCCTTCTCTGCCAAAGCCAGCTTTGTCTGCAGCAAACGTGTGGAGATGATCACTTCAGCGCTGGATGCCACACTGCAGCGTGGCTGAGTTTCATTTTCAGCTGGAAACAGAGGAAATGGCTGACACACTGGTTATTGGGAGAGGGGGAGAAATAAGCCCGTTTTGGTATATTGTGACCCAGAAGAACTTAAGTATCTTCAGCCAAATACTACAGTATTAAATCTTTTCTATGCATACATGAAGCCCAGCAATGCAGACTGAACCAGTACTTCATGGAAAGTCAATACCTCTTCTCCTCCCTGTCCATTCCCACTTTGTGTGAATTAGAGATTTTCTGGTGGCTGAAAAGCCAAGTCAAACTCAGCCAAAACTACCCATCTGGCTTCTAAATCACCTGTTGTTCACCATTGTGAGTGGACAGAAAGCAACTTCTTCCAAGGAACGAGCAAGCAGAAGCAATTCCCTGGAAAGATCCGGTCCCTTGTTGGATAGAACAACACCTGAAGCTAGGGGAGCTTTACAAGGACCCAGCTTTCGGGCAGGCACGCTGCCCAGCTCTAGTTATCTGATAAACTGACTGCTGGTGACTGGCCTCAGCAACTGACGAGAAGCAATAGGAAGGAAAACAACTCACTCTGAAGTGGATCTTAACTCTGTATTCCACTCCTTCCTTTAATACGAAGGTCTCTTTCTTGAGCGCTTCAAGGTCACCTGTAAGGAGAGGATCAAGCCGTTAGCCAGAGGTGTCACAGTGAGACGAGACCACGCGCGGTGGGATGGGGCTGGGATTGGTGTCGGAGGTGAGCATCTCTTCGAAAGACAGGACAGCTGCAAAATAAGTACACGGAGGTCTGTATAAGCAATTGCACTGTGAGAGCACGTACACAGAAATGCCTGGGCGTACGTATGTGTCTGCGTCCACATCTATGAAGATAATGACTAAACAAACACAGGTCTGGGCACATATACACAAAGATATTTATGTGCAGACTCTTTGTTGGGCATCTGCAGGAGTGTGTACATGCTTCATCCATGCCCAGCCCCAGGCTGGGGTGCGTGGACCATGTTTCGCAGCTCCTGCCCAGCTTGCGAGGCTGCCTGGGCCCCGCAGGGCTCTGCGTGGTTTCGGTTGAACAGGAAGCCTCTCTGCTCCTCTGGGCCCAGCTTCCTCTCTCTGCAGAAAAGCCCATATAAGGTGAAGCCTGGTTCTCTCCCCATGTCCCCAGGAGCCGGAACTGCAGTATTGCTCGATTCTGAAGTTTCAAAACAGCTCGTTAACCCGAACGAATGCACATCCTTTGTGCTCGTGAGGTCTCATTGAGAGAAAGTATGGAGAGAAGGCAGGAGAAACCCAGGAGCTCCTAGACCCTTGACACTCTCCTCAATTACATCTCCTTTTCTTTTTTATACATGTATACCTTAAAATAAGAAACAAGGCTAAGATGCCCTCAGAGTTCCTCTAAAACCCACTGTAGCGTCCCAAGGACAAACTCCCTTTCAATCTGAAGCATGCCAGGGCCTTTGCTTGTTCCCTTCGTGCCCAAGGACAGAGTCTGTGCCTACCTGTAAGGTCCATAGTGATCGGTCCTGGAGCAGAGTCACATACCAGGGTGAGTCGGGTGACCACCACATTGGGAGCTGTTGGGTCTGCAGGTAGAAAAGTCAGGGGGAAGCTGTCAGCTTGCAAAATTAAATGCAGGGGAAGGGAACAACACTGAAGAAACGGGGTTGCTTTCCCACGCAGAAACTGCACTTCATGAAACACCCAGTAACGCCAGGCTTCTCTTAGCACAATAAGACCACGCATCTACCCAGTCTTTCAACATGGATCCCTCCAGCCTCCATCCCACTAGCTAGAGGAAATCTTTCCACTACAGGAGACTCTCCTCTGAAGATCATTCTCAGCAGCAAGGCCCCCTTTCAGCATAGGCTGGTCCCCTCATGTTTCTAACCCCTCAGGAGTCCTCCAAGGCCCACACACCTCCCACCACAAGTCCCTTTCCGATGCCAGCACTCCCTAGTAACCTTACACCTAATACTCAGAGCATCTTCCCTGCTTCCTTTACATGCATCTCTCCACCTGCCCATCCCCAGTCCTCCAGCAGAAGCAGTGCATGTGCCTGGTCAAACAAGCTCCCTCTTCTTTGAGGCCCCCTTGCCCCACCCCCACAGCACACTGTTGCGATGCATGTCCCCAGTCCCTTCCTATCAGCATGCCCCAGCCTACCTACTACCACAGGTCCATCTCCCAGCAGGGACTTCTTGTACTTAGCGAGGCTTTCATCGTCCTTGTCCAACTCTTGCAGCTCCTGCAGTGTTTTCTGGGGAGGAGGTTTGTAGTTGAGTTTCCCATCCAGCTCATCATCATCTTCCTCCACGTGAGGTTCTTGGGTCTTCTCGGTCATGGTCTCTTGGTCTGGGTAACAGAGGAGGGGGCAGTCAATGGGATTGATCGCAGGGGGGTAGCGTCCCTGGGGGCACTCGGTCTGGGCACAGTGTGGTTCAGTCCCCCGGGCAGGCAGACGCCCGCCCAGTGCCAAACGCAGCAGGATCGTTACAGGCAAATGGCGACGGTGATCGGCTGCAATTCCGACACTGCTGTGCTGATATTCTGGCTCGATCACAATCCCCCTCTGCCCCCGCTCCTCTCCCTGCAGGCACCACGTGCACACGCAGACCTACACCATTATTCCCTCCTGGGGAGGAGGTGCGGGAGCGGAGGCTGAAACCAGAGTGATTTACAGCCACTCTGCAGCACGGTTGCTGGCCGGCAACCCTGCAATTACAAGCCACTGTACGAGGTTTCAGCACTTGCCAGCTATCTTGCACAAAGAGCCACTGCCACACAGAGACACGAATAAAGCCAAGGCCAGAGGTTTCATTCACCCTCTCATAACGGGTTAAAAGCCATATTCAGGCAACATCTCATACAAAGACAAAATACCTGACAGCAACTCCCTTATATTAGCAAGTTAGCTGAAGCCCTCAAGGAAACACACCCGCTACAGTCTATCTGTTGGCGTTCCCGGTGCTTGCTCCCAGGAACAGCTCACTTCACGCACCGATCAGGTCTCCTTCCCGCTGAGGAAGGAAGCGCGACGGTGACCGCATCCAGCCGGCTGCAGAGCAGCCCTGCGTACCTGCGCTGAATCAGTGGGGCTTCTCAGAAAGGAGAGGCAGGACGGCTGGAGCCCGCAGCCACGCAGCCAGCACAGCTGGGACACGCGCCGCTGAACGCAGGAGGGCAGGGAAGCTGCTTGGGTGGCATCCCAAATGGGAGCCAGAGCAGGGAGAGATCAACTGATGGGCAGCCAGGCGGAGGGCAGGGAATGGGGAACAAGAGACAAAGGCAGGAGAGGTGAGCAGTGCTGTGCCAGGTCCCCCTTAGTCAGCTGCCTGCCTCGCAGAGCCAGCCGCATGGTCCTAGCCACCTTCCCACTCTTCAGAGAAAGGCTGAAAAACAGAGCAATGCCCTAGTGCGGTGGTGGTTGTCACAAATGGCCAAGCCATTCTTTGCCATTTGGCAGCAAAAGGATTTGGTCAAGCTACACAGATCATTCAGTTCACTTCAGCTTATCCTTATAACAACTCCTTCTCGGAGGCTGTTCCTGCTAAAAATTCCCCTTTTGCCTGCTTATTTGCAATTTCCCCAGTAAGCCCTTTATCCCTCTCTGTGGCTGTGGCCTTAACATTTGCCCCTGCTCCCAGAAGTTAAATTGGGAGCTAGTAGGATACTTTTCTTATTCGTTAAAACAGAAAGGAAATTAAAAAAAAAAATATACGCAACCGTTCAGGGTGAATCAGCAAGTGGAATTAGGCAGCCATGAGTAATATGCAGACCTCCCAGCGCAATTCCAGTGGAAAAAAAAAAAACCAAAACAAAGGAGGAGGGGTATATTGGCATGTTACAAAGGGACAGAGAAGGACCGAACAGCAGAGAAACAAGAATACTCAGTCCGGCATGCTAATGGGAAACAGCCCTGATGCAAGACTACTTTGCAATGGCATTTTGTGGTGAGTCAGGAACTAGTGCAGAGCGAGCAGCTGGGAGATAAAAGGGAATCCCAACTCAAATGGACAGGAAAGAAAGCACGTCCCAGCAGCTAAATAACCTTGGCTGAGTTCATGCCCAGCCCTAGGAGTGTGAAGGACCCACGTACCATGGGAAAGGCCCTTGAGCTTGTCCTCATGAGGAAGGAAACCAGAAGCTCCCTCATGAAAGCAACAATTCCTCATGCCCCACTGCTCTGCAGCCCCAGCACAGTCACCTTACAAAGCCTTGCGATCCCCTCAGTGCCATCCCACACTCGGCACAGGAAGAGGACGTGATGAGCTGTGGCAGCCACCGCCAGGTCTTGCCTTCCACTTGGGCTCCAGCTGCAGATCTGAGTCATTTCCACTCTCCCAAGCTCTCTCGTGATACTAGGCTGCATCTGCCACCACTACAACCACAGAGCAGAGCTGCCTGCCTGCCCCCGTCCTCCATGGAGGGGTTGTGGTTTATCCCAGGAGAGGGACAGATCCAGGCAATGGAGAGAGATATCTCTGGCCACACGCAGAGAAAAGGCAGAGAGTCAGGGCTAGACCAGCTGGTTGTTCCCCATCCCTCAGACCTTCCCTTTGCATCACACATGCCACAGAGACTTTCCCTGCCAGTCCGTGGGGGCGGCTCACTTGAGGGGGAAATGCTTTTAGGCTCTGAAAATCTCCCGGAGAAGTGGACAGGCAGACTGTTATGCCAACAGCAAGAGCCCGCTGGGGAACAGCACCAGCCAAGCTGTCTGGGCTGAACAACCCCTGACTCACATGTATCTCGGGATGGCACCGATCAGACCCAATTCTGGCATTTCTCCCCAGGATGTGGACCTGACCCTGCCTTCCTGACAAATTCCCAGGCAGGAGGTGACCAAGAGGAAAGCTCACATCTCAGCTGCCCCTGCCTCTACTTGCTCCACCTCTGGGACTTGTCCCCTCTGCAAGCTATGCTACAGATCTGCAAGATATGCTACAGGGCTCAGCCACCAGCGCTTCCCCAGAGTGATCGTGTCGGTACCCAACTGTCAGGGTCCCTGGGCTCCTGTATCACTGCCCAAGCCAAGGGCTGAGCTAAGATGGAGACCCCCATGGCCTCAGGCCACGAGCCTCATTAAAAATGAGAAAATTAACCCTATAAATGCTCTATGCAAGGAGAAATTTGGGTGATTTGTGCCCTGCCCCGCCACATTTTTCTTCCTTTCCTGCAGCCTCAACCCGCAGTCGTGCATCACCTGCACCTCTGAGGCCTGGCAGCACCACAAAGCAGCAGGGAGAGGGGCAGAGGCAGTGCTAGAAACCCTCTGCCAGAGGGAGAGATAGCTGCAGGAGGTGAAAGAGGAATCACGCCCTGCCGAGGGGTGCCAGGGTCTCTCAGCTGGGCTCTGCCTGTGCCTGGGGTGGGTGGCTGCCCTCGCACCTGCAGCAGGATGGGGCAGGAGACACGGTGGATGGTGGGCACCTCCTTGCCCCCGCCATGCCGCCACGGGGCACAAAGAGCGATGTCACAGGGACATCATTTTATTTGCCCTCCCTCTGTGCATCAAACTCACTCCCCCAAACCACCCCTGACGGAGGGCTTATCTCCAGGAAGCGGGTTTGACAGGGAGGAATCAATTTTCCACGATGGGGGAGAAACACACCGGCCCCACCAGCACCCCCGGCCCTGGCCTCCCCATCCCACCTCCCCTGGGGTGGGAGAGCAGAAA
>NW_009215621.1:0-1636 GCF_000690835.1 Fulmarus glacialis
GGGCACGGGGGTGGCACGGGAATGGCTCGGGCACGGGCATGGGGATGGGATGGGCATGGCATGGATATGGGCTTTGGGTGGGAATGGGCATGGGGTGCAATGGGGAGGAGATGGGCATGGGTATGAGATGGGAATGGGCATGGACAGGGGCATGACATGGTCATGGCATAGGCATGGGGTGGGAGGGGGCATAGACATGGGCATGACATGGACATGAGGAGGAGCTGGGCGTGGGCATGGGCATGACATGGTCATGGCACAGGCATGGGGTGGGCGTCATAGACATGGTCATGGCATGGACATAAGGAGGAGCTGGGCATGGATGGGCATGGTCGTGGCACAGGCATGGGGCAGGGGGGCATAGACATGGTCATGGCATGGACATAAGGAGGAGCTGGGCATGGACATGGTCGTGGCACAGGCATGGGGCAGGGGGGCATAGACATGGTCATGGCATGGACATAAGGAGGAGTTGGGCATGGGCATGGTCATGGCACAGGCATGGGGCAGGGGGGCATAGACACAGTCATGACATGGACATAAGGAGGAGCTGGGCATGGACATGGGCATGGGCATGGGCATGGACATGGGCATGGCGCAGGCATGGGGCAGGGGTGGACATAGACGTGAGCATGGCATGGCATGGGCATGGGGAAGAGCTGGGCATGGACATGGACATAGGCATGGCCTGTAGTGGCATGGGCATGGGGAGGAGATGGGCATCAGTATGAGATAGGAATGGGCATGGGCATGGACATGGGCATGGCATGGTCATGGCACAGGCATGGGGCGGGGGGGACATAGACATGAGCATAGCATGGACATAGGGAGGAGCTGGGCATGGGCATGACAGAGTCATGGCATAGGCATGGGACGAGAGTGGACATATACATGGGCATGACATGGACACAGGGAGGAGCTGGGCATGGGCATGGCATGGGCATGGCATAGGCATGAGACAGGAGGACATAGGCATTGGCATGGTCATGACATGGTCATGGCATAGTCATGGGGCAGGGGTGGACATAGACATGGGCATGGCATGGCATGGGCATGGGGAGGAGTTGGACATGGGCATGGGGAAGGGATGGACATGGCATAGGCATGGGGAGGGGATGGACATAGGCATGGACACAGGCATGGCATGGGGAGGAGGTGGAAGTGGACGTGGCATGGGGAGGGCATGGGCATAGCATGTGGGGGGGACGGATGGGCATGGGAAAGGGATGGACATGGGCATGACATGGGCATGGACATAGGTATGGGCATGATGATGAGATGGGCTGGGTGTGGACATAAGCATTAGAAGGTAATAGGGAGGGGAGAGGATGTGCTTGGGCATGCGAGAGACATGGATTGGGCTTGGGCATGGAACAAGCAGGAGGATGAGACGGGATGGGCATTGGCTTCAGCATGTAAATGAGATGAGGATTGGGATGGGGATGAGGATGGGATGGAGAGCTGCCTCACGTGGTGCCTTCATGTCCTGGCTCTGGTGAACCTCTCTCTCTTCTTGGGGTCAGATGGGCTCCAATTTCAGCACATGTGATTGATGAGGAGGGGGAAACCTCTGTTCCTCCCTTGCCTCTAGTTAGGCAACTTGCATAATGTCTTGCTTTTGGGGTCAGGGAGCATC
>NW_009215622.1:0-44884 GCF_000690835.1 Fulmarus glacialis
AAAATATTTGTTTCAGAAAAATACTCGGCTGAATAATTCTATACTCTCACAGCTATTTAATAAACAGGAAGGATGACGGTCAGGTCGTATAAGTTGATTACCTGATCCCAGCATAAGCCACCTGTCCTGCTTCAGCGTGGCTGAACTATAGTTAACTCCTCTATCGGCAGGGGAGCACAAAAAAATATATTAGTATATCAAAACATAATATTTAGAAATAATATTTATACTGCTTAAGATTAGCATGTAAACAAGTTGGCTATCTCTAGAGCATAGTCTGTTACATGTAAATGTAGATTGCGTTTATAATAGTATTTATAGTATATACTTGTAACATGAGTGTTTTAAAGTATGCTGTCTGATGATCAAATGGCACGAATCACAGTTAAAGAGAAGACTTACTGTCTTTTATGTGCAGTGGCTGACCCTGCTAGGACTTGTGAAATTGCCTCATGAGAATAGGAAAAAATAATCTATTTCTTTGGCTCCTTATCTATATTCACCCTGGATAATACTTAAAATAAAATTTGGGAAAGTGTGTCTGAAATCTAAAGAAAACAGTAGCTATTATGATGACTTTTTATAGCTTTAAAAAAAAAAAAAAAATATCTCTTATGACTGCGCTGTTCCCTGCATTGTATCTGTGAGGTGCAGAAAAAGTTCACAGCAGATGATTATACTTAAGGTACCAAAGCTAGTGAAGTGTGAGATAATCTTTTGAGCTGAGAATTAGTGTCTTAGGCAACCAAGTGAGAAACCAAAGGGGAGTTATTTTTTCAGTAAAGTTTAACATTTAAGACACACCTGAAGCTGTAGCTCTTTATTACTGTTCAAATCAATACCTTTGACCATCTGCTTACATGTTAATAAAGGTTTTTTGAGGGGAGTAGGTTGTTTTGACAGGACACAGTGGCTTTGTTCCAAAATCCTATTTTGGTTTTGAAATCCAAATTTCTAAATTTCAAATAGAATAGAATTTTCTAATAAAGGTAATATAAACTTTACAGATTTGTTTTATTACACTATCCAGATGTGTGTATGCAATGCATACATTCCCATATTTTCCTTGTAAAAAAAATCAGAACAAAGGAAGAAGGAAGTGTGGAGATTTCAGTGGATTCTGGTTTTGTTCCTAGATTACACTACTTATTCCCGCCCCCCCCCCGAATCCCAGAAGAGTTAAAAGAACAAATTTTGGGAAGAACTACTTGACTTGTTATCAAAGTCTGTTTGTCATCAAGACTGGACATGACACCTTTAGTGTACTGTCTAGTGGAACTAACTGAAATCATAGGTTAGAGAGTAGCTACTGACAGTTTCTAAGTTATAGAGCACCCCTCATTTATTATCGTAAGGCTGTGATGATATAAACAAACCTTGGTTTAGTGGAAACTATGAAAACCTATTATGAAGTACTTAAGGTGGTATTGGTATCTAGATTATGCTCATTTACTGATTTTATGAACCAAGAAGCAGTCTCTTCCAAGATAAGTTTCATGTTTCTCTCTTGATTCAGTGATACGAGACTAAAGAGTTGAGAGTAGGGCAGTTTAGGGGATATATCAACCGCATGTAGCAAGGGCTTGAAGAGCTGTGTAAAAAGCAGGGAAAAACCAGTTTATTACACCAATGTCGTTTCAGAACATTATTGCTTTTGCTTATGATGTTCCCGTCACCTGTATTTGCCAAAACATAAAAATTGGTAATAAAAGTTCCTCTACCTTCTTATTAAGTTTCCCTGATCTTTTCTCTTAAAATATTTGGAAATTATTCTGTGTATTTTTTTTTATCCTCTTTCAACCTGTCTCCTTGGCATTTTCACAGCAAGAATTGACATTAAATATTCTCTCCACCTTTAACGCATCAGGCCAAGGATGGTTAGAGTTGTTAGGTGCTAATAAAGCATCTGGCATTGCAAATGGTATTTAAATAAAACACATAAGCCTACTTTGTAGGTGTAGCTGACCCACTAATTATGTGTTAGTGTGTGTATGATGCTGCTGTGTGAATTAAGTACTCGCCACTCACTGACTTTTGAAGGACTATGAACAGGGTAGTAAGCAATGTTTTAAGAAACCTATTGAAAATTAAGAGCCAGCTGTATGTAGTGTTTGATGAACTATTTAAAAATGTGATTAATGCATGCTGTCAGCAAATGCTCTACCTAATCTTCCAAGTCAGATGAAGCAGTTGGATTTTATTAGAGATTAAAAACTTGTATGTGTGTTGTCAGTGCTATTTCAGAGCAAAGTCTTTCTTTAATGTTGCCTTACTTTCATATCCTTTCACCCATAAGCCAGTTCTTCTGATATTATGAGATGCATGCATGCATGAATGATTGTGTGATTGACATAAAATCACAGAACGGGTGACGTTGGAAGGGACCTCTGGAAGGCACCTGGTCCAACCTCCCTGCTCAAGCAGGGTCACCCAGACCAAGTTGCCCAGGACCATTTCCAGATGGCTTTCTGGAGTTTCTCCAGGGGTTGGAGACTCTATAACCTCTCTGGGCAACTTGTGCCAATGCTGATTCACCCTCACATTAAAAAAAAAAAAAGTGTTTCTTGATGTTCAGCGGGAACCTCCTGTGTTTCAGTTTGTGCCCATTGCCTCTAGTCCTGTCACTGGGCACCACTGTAAAGCGTCTAGCTCTGCCGTCTTTGCACCTTCCCATCAGGTATTTGTACACATTGATGAGATCTCTCCATGTGTGACATATCGTATGTACTCTCCATGTTTTGTATTTTTCACTTGCATGACTGTTGAGAATGACTGACTTGTTTATGGGAATGTCCACTCCTGCCCTTGTTTTTTTTTGGACTGGACTGATTCTATAGAAAAGTTTTAGTGATCAGATTAATGCACTATCTTCCAGAGGGTTTAAAACATTTTATGACTTATAGCTAATGGAGAAATATGCAGAAAGTATTTTGGGAGGAAGGACCACAACCTTGACTCTCCCGAATCACAAGGAAGATTTTTCTGGTCATGAGGCCATTCATGAAAACCTGTTACCATGATTTCTGCGTTCATGGCTGGTATGTGAGTACTAAAACCTTCAGTAAGGTAAAATGTGAAAATACATGCCTCGATGTCGAAAGAACTTGACAGAAAGGAAAATTTGCATTTACCAGGAAATGATCTTTTATGTAAGGAGACTTCTCCATAGTAGTTTGCAGTGGCTGGAAGCTCTTTCTGTGAAAGAATCCTTGTTCAGCTTTCTCTCTGAAAAATGTGTTGTACAAGAAGTGAGAGAGAAGGAAATAAAACTCTGTGTGTATGTATCTATATGAATATATCCAAAATCCACATAGCCTGAGGAGAATCTTGCATTTCTTGCTAATGAATGTTGTAATTCAGTCACCTTTACTGTGTTGACAGAATAGAAACTAGTATTTTTCATTGCTTCCTCCAGTTTACTGCTTTTTCCATTCCTTTTGTGCAGTTGAATCAATCTTTGATAAGGCAAAGTTTTCCCTTGGGCATGCTGATTTTCTGAAATCAGAAGATTTCTTCCTTATATCTTCATGTGAAATTTTTGATTGACTACTGAATATATGTACTAGGCCTTTGTGCCAGCCATTCTTCTGCGTGACCATTCACGCTTGCAGAGCGCTCACAGTGTTGGCTGAGGAAGGGTGGGCACCCTAAGCAATACATTCACAGGCGACTTGTGAAAGTCATGAATGAGGGAGCTGGAAAATGCATCTTGACCTTGGTTTGATCGCAACAGGCTCTCTTCGTTCTGACTCAGTTTGTTGGTCTTCTAAGTCTTAGTTTCACTGCCTCTTCTACAGTGTCAGTCCTCCATTTGCAGAAGACCTTTGCTTGCAATGGTCTTACCACTTCCTGATATGTGGGGAAAGGTATAACATCTTGACAGACGTTACAGCAGGGCAGATGTGTTCTGACAACAACTCCACATTTTCACTGCTCAGAAGAGTTCATGTCCTCTTATACTTCATTAAAGACCTCCATGCATTCCTTAGGTTAGTGGTGTTGAGTGCTTTTAATGCTTCTGCTGTGATTTCTATTAAAATTAGTTAGAGAAAATTATTTCTTGTAGTAAAGAGAAGCAGGTTTTCTGAAAGCAGAAGGATTCTTAGTCCGAGGCTTGAGCTCATGACTAAGTGACAGTGCCAGAGCCAATGGTGTTGCCAGTCTTTACCCAACTTCAGACCTATTTAAGTGCAAGAACCAGGACTTGCATAAGAAAGAGCAAAGGGAGGATTATGCTGTTGATGCAAAGGCATGCTGTCTTCAGGGAGGCAGAAGGAAAAGAATCAGATGGGGAAATATGCTTATACAATAGGAATATCTTCCCTTAGTAGTATTTAAAATGATTAGGTACTTTCCAATGTGACTTAAAATAAAGTTAAGGTACTCTTACAATGTGACTGTTAGAAGTGTGAATAAAGTGTAAATATGCATGGAAGTTTTTGTTGTTAAATTCCTTTTTCCCTAATGTTTTTGCTTAATAAAACATTTTAAGGTTATCAGGTGCATGATAAGGAGGATAAATCAGGTGTCCGAACTGATGTAGCCTCACTGTGACATGCCAGTCTAGTGTGGATATGACTGCCTATCATCACATCTTGTAAAATTATGAGAAGTGACAAATTCAGAAACAAAGCTGCACTCTTCTGATTCTGATTTTAGGGACAAAATCTTGTGGTGTTCAGTGTTTTAAACATTTTGTTTGGGGTTTTTTCCTCATGATTCTTAAGAAAGTATATTTAATATTCAGCTTTTGTATTGTTTGTTTTTGTGTATGTGCCTTTCCCCCTGCCCCGTTCCCAGTTCTTAAGAAAATGTGTTTTAGAAGGTGGTTGTTTCCCAGGCAATGAGTATTTGCTATCCAGCCAGCTTGGCTGCTGTGTTTATTTGCTTGCCCTTTGGATCAACAGCTGCTTAGCAGCTCTTAGTGTGGCTGCTTGCCATGTGGTGGAGAATGAGAATTTCTTCCTCCAGAACATCTCTTGAAATTTTACTTGCTTGCCTCACTGGAGGAAATCCCAAGGAGAAAAGGCAGGAGCTCGAGTCATCCTCCTTAAGGCTTTTTTTAAAGGGGAGCTTTGCGAAGGCTGTTATCTTGTTGCCTGCTCTCCCAAAACAGAGGAGCGGCAGCAGCCATGTGTGGCCTCTGATCCTGTGGCCGTGGTGGGGGACACAGCCAGCTTCGGTGACGGTGGCCCAGTGTGGCCCCCGCACCCTTGCAGAGCCCGTGCCCTGGGCGGGAGCGCCCTGTGCCAGAGCTCAGCCTGCGGGGGCCCGAGAGCTGAGCTCCCGCTCTTGGTACCTTTGCGTTTGATGGCAATCAGAAGAGATACGTTTCAGGTTACTGAATCCAAGGGGTCACAGAGTTTTGTAATATTTTGCACTGGTTTTTCTCACTCACTACCTTTTTGAGGAACTCTATTTCAGCCTGTGAACAACTTTTCTATTTCTTAGGTATGCTGTTGACTGGCAGGCAAACAGAAATTTGTTTTTCTGTACTGTAGTAAATACAGTGTATTTATTTTCAGTGTAGGGCTGATCAGATACTTTTACGTGACAAGTTTTCCTGCAATCTGGGTGGATTAAAGAAATTAGAAACAGCTGAAATAATGATTTAGCAGAACTGGGTTTTTACCGTTCTTTGAGGCTTGTGCCGGAGGGCGCTGAGTGTTTTCAGCAAATATTTCAGTGGGTTCTGAAGGGATTCATGAAGATTGATCTGTTGTCGTGTGCCCCAGAAAACTGTTATACATTTCTCCTGTGTTTGAATTTATAAAAAAATGTATATATGCTTTTGTTGGTTTGCTTAAGTACTGTAAATTTAAAGAAATACATGTAGTGAGAAGAGACAAGGAACTTTTTACAGTTAATACAAAGATTTTTGAATCAAGTTTATTAAGAGCAACTGATTCCACAGTGTTTTACCCAAATTACAGAGGGTAATATCACAGGGCTCAGCCGCCTCATCTGAAATGATGAAATACTTCTCATCGTAAAAGGCTTTCTTGAGCTTATTTTTCTCAAAGATAAGATATTGTTCTTTCAGGATCTGAGGTTTATTATATAAACTATATTAGCTTCTGAAAATAAAGTCATTCTCTGGTGCATTACTTTTCTGTTTACCTTTGTGTTTAATTTCTGTATGCATTAATGCAAAGAGCTTAAAACAAAGCTAATATAACATCATCTAATTGTTATTTCATCAGGTCAGCCCCATAGAAAAAAGGTGTGTGTCTTCTGCTTTAAGCCTATAGCAGTTACAAAGCAAGATGAAACTTCTAAAATTAAAGTAAAGCTGTTACTTGTTTAAATTAATACGCGTTGAATTATACAGTGTTAGTTTGCACAGCTTGAAGTTTTAAATTATATTCAAGATCACTACTGCAAAATAAAAACAAATACAAATAGTGAAACACATTGAAAACTTAAACTCACAGAGTACATGAAATACTCGTGGCCTTTATTGGGTATTTCGTTACTCAGATTATGAAAGGGACAGTTTTTTTTATTTTAAGTGCGTTAGCTTCTGACTTCTGCTTTACCTCAGGTTAGTTACTGGACACATCACTGGGCTTATTGACTGTAGAATGGCTCCGCGAAGGCTTCTGAAATCCAAAGATGTAGGCTTTCCCACCTCTACTATAGCTTGTTTATGACAGCAAGAAAACAGCTTTGCTAAAGAAAAGCCTCATAGCTGTGACTTATTTATGTAACACTGAGTGTTTTCTGTGACAACAGAGCAAACTTTTCCATTGACTGAGGCCCAGCAGGGATGTAAAAGTTACCCCCATACACCTTCCTTGCTTGTATTTTCAGTCTGGTTCTAAAACAGAATAAACTAAGCTGCCTGCTGGACATACCTGCTAAGCACTTGACAACATTTATTATTAATTTATTTCCTTGGAATAATTAGTAATAAACAAGTATTACTTTAAATTGCTCAAGAATTTTTTTCTTTGTTCTAGTTAAATTAATTTTATGACTGTTAATTTGCTTACTTACAGATTTCTTTTAGCCATTTGTTTTTAGTCATTCAAAGCCATCATTACCTTTGATTATCCCATAGGAAATTACAGCCCACGATTTGAGACAAACTGGACTGGTGACTACAACAGTGCTTTCAGATCTTTGAAATTTGGATTAATAAAACTCCAACTTATTCATACTGGCAAAGATACTTTTTTTTTTTTAAGCCTTCATTGATTTGATTAAAGTACTAGTACGTTTCCATATAGTGGAAATTATTTGTCTTGGGGAAATAAAGATAATTAATAAACTGAAAAGTTACAGGAAACTGAGATTCACGTGGGTGGGAGGTATTGAGGCGAGTTCCCTGTGCAGTCACAAGGTTTCGAGTGAGGTGGTGAAGCAAGCAAGGTGTTTGCCTGGCTTTTAATCCTGGATCTTGTGTGGGGAACCGCTCGTTGGGTTAACTATATGTTGAAGCTGTGTTGGCAGATATAAGACTATGGGGGGAGTGGACACTGAGCGCCTAAAGGTGTGCTGGGGAAAAATAATGTGTTACATTGAAGCCAGAACAACATGTTTAATGAGGCTTCATATATTGCTGTTGAGTGTATATTCTTTCGTATACAGTAAGTAGAACGCCTATGGATATGGTTCATCTGTTGTGCGGTAAGTGTAAAAACTGTAGCAATCAGACATGTTATATTTGTTCTCTGTAGTTTTAATTGACATTTCTGTGATATAATCACAGTATCACAGGCACACCATACAGATAATAACATAATCTCTAGATAGGGACAAGCCCATTTACACTCTCTATCTACTTCTGCAGACATTTGGCTGCCCATTAAGCTCTGCTCATTACTTATAAGACCAGAAGATAGGCACATGGAGTAAGTTTATTATTTTGATCTGAAATTTCTTGGTTGATTATTAATTTGCCAAGGTAGGATCAGGACCCTGTCTCACTATGTAGAAAAAAAAAAGCAGATAATCTGCTCAGGATCCTGTATGTGGTCATGTAAAGCTGTGTTGTGGCCTCTTTAACAACACCAGAAAATAATGCTATAGAAGATTATAAAATGTGCCTGGACAAGAGTATCAAGTCCAGAAAATGGAGCTTGTAGATACTATGTGGACTGTGTCTGGGAGTCTAAAAGCACTGCTTTCTTATTCTAGCTCATGTCAACAAAGAGATTGGTATGCTTCTGTAAACCTATGTGCTTTCAGGGTTTCTAAGAGACTTCTTGTTCATTTTCCTTAGAGTTGATTTGTTTTTATGGAAAAGTTTATGAAAAAATTAGGTTGTGCAGAAAATGAGTTTTGAGGAAGGTTAGCCTGATTTTACTGTACTTTTCATTTTCAGAAATATTTGAAATAATTTTTTGAGAAAATAGACTTGTATTTCATAATGGTTTGTTTTCTGGTGGTGGGTAATGCCCAAAAGAACACAGCACTTTGATGATGGATAAACATTAAATTTTATCTTTTAAATATTCTCTGTGAGAGAGCGCAACATAAAATAATATTTTAGTAGTTAACAAGACAAGTGGAGTTGCTCAAATCAGGCTTTGAAATTTCCTCTAAATTTGGCTATTTCAATTTTTATTAATATTGTGAGCTGATTATACTAGAGAATGTTTTCTAATATATTCAGATATTTTTCCTTGGGAGTTTCATATGCATGTTTTAATATTACCTGCTAAAACCACAAAGTGTTGTTCAGACAAAAAACGAGAAAGGAAAAAAACCTCCAAATATAATGCCAATAACCTGGGAGTTGGGAAATACTGATGCTGGGAAATACATTAGTTTTTTAACCTGTATTTGGGGGATTCAATATTGTCAATCTCAATAAGGAAGACAAGGGTAATGTCTTCAGAGTAGCTAGTGCATTTTTAGTATACCGTATTGGATCGTTACTTGGTTAGCTGATGTAGGAGGAAATGTTTTTCTCAATAAAACTTGAGTGGTAAGAAGTTTATATATATAAGGAGAAAACAATGGAAATTATTGTTTTAAACCTTTTAAGGTAAGTTTATGATGTTCCAGGATTCACCTGGAAATCTTGCCTGTAGGATGTTCAGCTCTAATTAAAATATAGCTGTAAGGAATGTGCCATTGCTTTCGGAAGGAGAAATCATAAAGTATATGTAGCAGATGAGTGTACTATATGCAAAATTCAAAATGTTTTGATAAGACATCGGCTCTTTTTGTATCCTACCATTTGGGTTTTTTTATCTATAACTGTGATAATACTGTTTTAATAATTTATCATTCGTCATTAATAGGCACACATATTTTAACAACACATTTGAGCTCTCTCATTTCTCCTTTGCCCTCTGCAGCTGAAGAGGGGAAAAAAGAAAAGGCATTCTTTGTTGACTTAAACACATTAGAGCAAAAAAGCAAAATCCAAAAGCTGTTTCACTGAAGATAAAAGAAAGAAATTTTAGAAATAGGCTGTGCACAACTCGCAACAAGAAACTTGTTTATAAAGGGTGAAAACCCTGGATATTTTATATAAATAAAAGGCCAGACTATGAAATGTGTTTGTATGTTTTTCTCGCTTTGAAACTAATGGGAATTAGATAACTAAATGCCTTTTGAAGTCTGACCCAAACATCCTAGGTGAAAATTTGTCAAAATCTCAAGAAACACTACTTGTTTTCCCCCTTTCACCACTGTGACTTGAGAGTAGCTTCATTGAGGTCAAGAGTTAAAGTGCTTTAAGTTGTATGTGGAGAGGTGTGTTTGTTTTGAAGAATCACAACATTTGCATTGTAAAGGCAAATTTTACGCTCTCTTTATTTTCATAGTTCTCATCATCAAAGTATCTCAATGACTCACAAACTGTAAACAGCTTATTGCTCAGACTTGTTTCTGTTAGGGACAGAAATATTTGGATTTAAAAATGTTAAGCAGAGAGTATGTTTATTTATATGTATGCACTTGTTCAGTCCTTAAGGTTGCAGCAAAGTTCATGATACTGACTTCTGTATGAAAAGTTATTTCTTTCTGCTGTGGAACACAGTAGCTCACAAGAGGAGGAAACATCTGCGAAATGAATTCCACAATTTCTTATGGGAAAATATTCCAAAGTAGTATATTACACTTGAAAGTAACGATTTATTTTTCTCCTCTGATTATAAGGGATAAAACTACTTGAAGGTGGCATTTTTCTCTAAGGATATCCTTTCTTTGGTGTATCTGTAATGATTTCTGCCCATGCTTGAAGGACCTAAATAAGATTATCCAAACCCTTCTTAGAAGAGACTTATTCAGTATTTCGAAATATATTTCTCAGCCAATAAAAACCAATACCCCAACACTTTTTTTTATATATATCCTTCTACTGTTTGTCCCTCCTTATATACATGGTAGGAATTCTTTGGACCTCGGAGAGAAACTGATTTTCAGTACTGAATAAAGAAGTAATTCTGTAAAGAAGTGAACAAGTAATTAATCTGGGTACTGTGTCTAAAAATCACATCTAAAAATCTTGCATTGGCTGCATGAAGAATTGGTATTTTTTGTTATTATTGTGGTTACTCCACAATTTTAATCTCTTTGTTAGATTCTTTATCAGCTTCGGCGACTGTTAGGTGTGCTCTGAAGCACATAGATAATCTGAGCTTTATGTCAGCATACTCTGCCTTCAAAATATTACCTTGTTCCTTGTACTATACGCAGTTTAAAGCACACTGAGCTGTTATACAGTAAGGTTGAGTGGGCTATTCTGTTATTTGGATAGCCACCTTATTTTTATAAGTCTTTATTCCTCCCTTTTCATGTTCTGAATTGTCTTGTCCAGGTGTCTACTTATTGCCATTATTTCTGGTTACCTACCGTGTGAATTGGATGGAGGGACTTATTGTATCATTTTCTGTCTTCTAAATATGAATTTCTGAGGCTCTTGGCTTGTCACTTGTTTAACACACCATAATCACCTGATCTATTTAAACGAAATTTCCTCTAAAATTACTTCTCCACATTTGACACACTGTCAGTGGAGATTGTCAGATTCTGTGTTACATCCAAGAGAGCCTGAGATGTCAAGTGACTCTTCTCCTAGAAGCAGTGCATGTCTATTTTATGTTCCTTTCTTGTGTGCAATAGCAGCAGTTCAAATAAGTTTCTCAAATGGCCTTCATCCATATGAGCAGCTAGTTGATTGTATTCAACTCCCATTGAGTGAGGAGAATTGTTGGCTTAGCACACAAGAAAATAAGGACCACAAGGAGACTGACTAAGCTGATGAGATAAGGCAGTTAAGAAAATTGCAATATTTATCCAAAAAAGAATTCCCCAGCCCACTCTCACCTCTGGTATTATTGACATTGCTTAGTAAAATCATAGCTTCCTGTCTTTGGTTGCTTATTAGACTAGTGCATCTATAGAATAGAATAGAGTATTTCAGTTGGAAGGGACCTACAATGATCATCTAGTCCAGCTGCTTGAGCAATTCAGGGCTGACCAAAAGTTAAAGCATGTTATTGAAGGCATTGTCCAAATGCCTCTTAAACACTGACAGGCTTGGGGCATCGACCACCTCTCTAGGAAGCCTGTTCCAGTGTTTGACCACCCTTTCCGTAAAGAAATGTTTCCTAATGTCAAGTCTGAACCTCCCATGGCGCAGCTTTGAACCATTCCCATGCGTCCTATCACTAGATACCCGGGAGAAGAGATCAGCACCTGCCTCTCCACTTCCCCTCCTCAGGAAGCTGTGGAGAGCAATGAGGTTGCCCCTCAGCCTCCTTTTCTCCAAACTAGACAAGCCCAAAGTCCTTAGCTGCTCTTCATAGGACATGCCTTCCAGCCCTTTCACCAGCTTTGTTGCCCTCCTCTGGACGCAATAGAGTATAGATTTGATTTTTTGGAGATTACAATTTAGTTTGCTTTTTGGGGATGACAGAAGTAAAATAGGAATTTTTAGCATCACTACATGTTTTTTTTCCAATCAGTAAATCTTCCCTCAAGTTCTTTCTTATACCCTTTGTTTGCATCTGCTTCTTCCTGCGCTGTTGGTGTTGTTACTGATGTGGTCAGTTATTTATTTCTTTGCCTCAGTTGTTTAACTGTCTGCCTCAAATGCCTCTATGAACAAGAGGCCGATAAATCAAATAGCAGACTTGTCTGTGGTTGATGGTATTGGAAGATTTAAAAAGTGCTTGTCCAGGTTTTGATTGACTTTGGCTTCCACAGAGTTTGATATTACATATTTTTTTATATATATGATATATGTATATGGGCTCTTCAACATCCACAAGTGTCTCATTTCTGTTCTACCTGAAAGCCCAACATGTGCAAGTTATGTCAAAATATGAGTCACGCACATTTCACTATTAATTGGTTGAAATAATCTAGTCTAATTAAATCAACTGTAAGCTAAAGAACAGGCATATTTATATATAACAAAAAGTGGATTTAGAGAGGGTGAAAAACATTTCACATAGCCCTAAAGCACAAGAAATTTTTAAAAGCATAAGCTTTCACAATCTTCTACTTGACTTTTAGGAGCTAGAAGTGAGTAGCGAATCATAACATGGTCACATATTTAAATCCACATCAAATAAAAGCCACTCAAAGCCCCCCCAAACCCTAAAAGCCAACACCCTTCCTCCCCAAACCCCCACTGAAATAGCCAACCTTATATAATTTGTTAGTAGTTAACTTCTCTGTTGAATTTCTCTGGTAGACTTTTTCTCATATCTTGAGATAAGTTTCTTTGCAGAAGTGAGTGAGCTGACGTACTTAAGCCTGTTAAAATATGGATATGAGCAATTTCACTCCATTAACATTTAAGTAGTGCATTGGAAGTACAGTTGTACCTTACAGCATAGTGTAACTCCTGGTGTCAGAAATTAGACGAATTATAAAATAAGTTTGGTGGCAAATGGTCCCTGAAAGGTATTCGTTTGATCACATCTTCTTTTACATGATTCCTACACAGCTTAGTAAAGCCAGTGAAGTTATTTTCTTCACCATCAGAGAACAGGAAGGACAGAAGTCAGCTAAACAATTTCTGTTATGCAACATGCCAGATTACAAACTAGCTGTTTAGTAGGTAAGCAGGTCTTTCCCACTTTATTATAAGAAAAATAAGTGTGTGGAGGTGGGAAAAGCTGATGAGATTCTTCAAAATTTGTGAAGAGAGAAGATGAAACGAGGAATTCTGCTGTATCTGAGCTGTACCTCAGTATCTATTACTAAAAACATTTGTTTCGAGTAAGCAGTAAGATTTTTGGTTGGGAAGCTTGGTACAGTGTTGCAGATGATTTAAAAATTAAAAAAAAAGTATTTCTGTAGAAAGAGAATTGTCTTTGAGAAGGGTGGCCAGAGCCACAAGTCATTTAATTTAGCTTTTTATATCAAGGAAAGGAGGACCAAAGACTGTGTAAAATCCCTGAAAGTCTTATCTGAGGGGAGCTTAAGGTACTATGCTGATGAGTACTATGAAAAATTCTTGAGTTTAAATTTGCATATTTTTTTTTTTCAGTCTCTACATGCCTGTCTTCATAAAGCAGAATGAAATAAGAACAACATATCATGCATCAGGGTTTCCTTCCCCATTTCTAATGTAAGTCAGTGTTGAAAGAGGCAACATCAAACTGGAAACATCACCTTTCTTTTCTCTGTGTAGGTCAACTTATTCATTATTTGCAAAAGCTGCGATCAGTATGTATTCCTGACAAAATGCTGTTTACATCTAAACATTGGTAAGAGAATAGGAAAGCAACTATCAGGAGCGCAAGAGTCAGAAAGGCATGTAATAATGAATAACTTAGATTTTATTTGTCTCTAGTACCAAACTGAGATTGCTTTCTCTCAGTAGGGAATGTAGAATGTGCAGGATCTGGCCCTTGTTCAGGAAAGCAACTTATTAAATCTTAATGTATCAAAGTATTTCTTCCCCTCTCTACTTCATGTAATGCTTCTAAAGTGTTTGAATGGCGTATTTTTGTATCTGTGAAATTATGAACTAGATGGTAAAGCAATCAAAGGTTGAAGTGTACTTTTGAGTATGCACATATCAGCCCTGCAGGGATAGGTAGAAGTTTTATATACAAATACAGTGACTGAATTTAGTTCACAGTGTGTAAATGGACTGTTGAGAAGATTTTTGTGTTGTACCCTGATGCCCTGTAATGTATGCATGCTGTGATGCTCATTTGTTGTGCCATAGTCCTGTTGTATCCCTGAGGATTTTTCAGTGGCCTTCATCTTCAGGTGAAGAAAAGCAGGATATGCAAAATAAATGCAGTGGGAGGTTTTCAAAATGACTAAGAAATAAATTAAGTAATCAGCATTTCACCTGCTGTACTAAATGGATGCTATTAGTAAACACTAGAGGGTAGGTTTTCAGCATATAAAGACTCCGAGTAGCAGCAATCTTTGATAATGGTGGGAATTGCATGTTTAATTCCCTGCACGCCTTACTGAGAACTAGCTAGTAGCTGTATGGGACTTAAGATCAGCTAAAGCTCTCTGCATCGCCAAGTTTTCATTTCCCAAAGTTGTGAATACTTTTTCTTTTGGCTTATAAATCTGTAGACACTCTGCTCTGATATTATACATGCAAATTGACTCTAACTGGATCATTTTGCATCAGTCTGAGTTGATGAGAAAAGCCCTACGCTAACCATATGTTATACTATGTCTGTAAAGGGAGCAGTGGGATATTCTGTACTTTTCATAGCTGTCACTGGATCTGTAGCTTTTTTCCTAAACTGTATATTTAGGCACCCAAGGAGAAGTGGATTTACAGTCCTCTGTTTCCTGAGATAGGGCAATTGTGATCTGAAAACAAAAGAAAAGATTTTAAAAAGGAAAGCAAAATAATCTATACAACTGTGAGGGGACAAAAAAGTCTCAATAGCTGGAAATTCATCATAAAATTAGTTTTTCCAGCTTTCATGAAAACTGAACATTTGAATGTGTTTCTTTATCATTTTCCTTGCTCTGCTTAAATGAAGGGTAAGATTATCTGTGGGGATTTTTTTCTTTTTCAACATTTAAGCTAAAGATCAGTGTAGGTAGCTTCAAATATCTTCAATAGTCTTTACTTGCTACTCCTGTTTACTGAAAAGGCATTCCCTATAGTTTTCTCTCGTGAAACTGTGACAAGTTTTCCCTATTCCCTTGCAGTTTTGCTGTGTACATTTTTCTACCACATGTTGTTTTCTTGGCTTTCTGGTGGTTAATTTGAAATGTACTATGACTATTATCAGGCAAATAGAGATTTGCTTCTTTTTTGTTTAAAAATCTTGCTATGTGATTTACCTTTTTTTTTTTTTGTTATTTTATTTTGTTTTTAAGCAACTGTTAGGGCTTTGTGAAAGTGAGGAAAAAGTTGCCAGTCAGGCTTTATCAAGCTGGGAGTAAGATTATGCGGATTGTACATAATTCCAGCAGTAGCTATTTGTCTTTTATTTCTTGCTTTGCAGATCATGCTTGGCATTGTTGTAGCTGATCTAAGACTTCTTAAAGATTTTAAATACCTTTATTTCTGAAAAATTTGAATATACTGCCTAAGGTTTTCATAGAGATTTTAAAAACTGTTTAAGAACAAAAAGGAATTATATTTCCCTTTTTTTAATATGGACTTTAATATCATAGCTAAAAAGATTATAAATTGAAATGAAATGTTAGAAAATATTTCCATAACTCTTAAAAATATTGAGAACTGTAGTAATTGAGCAAGAATTGACATCTTTTGCAGAAATTTAAACTAAGATCTATGGTGTAGTTAAAGCTTAAAAAAAAAGGGGGGGGGAATCAAGTTGAGGAGCTAGATTATATGATTTTTGGAGGGATAATAGGATGTGAAATACTTGATGGAGTAAATGTGGAGAAAAGTTGTGAGAATCAGAAAGAACCCAAGATGAAGACACACTTAATCCATTTTATGTGTAGAAAGAACGTTTGTTTGGTAATTTTAATCTGTTTTCCCAGAGAAACAAGATTTTGAAGTCACAGTGGTATTTCTGTCTCTAATAGTTCTTAGGTGTATTTTGGCCATAAGAATCTATTTTGACTGTATTTGACATTGTGATAAAGGCCTCAAAGATGAAACTACATTAAAATAAGCAGATGGATAACATGCCCAAATGAGAGAGATGCTGTATTACTCGATTTTCCAGTAAAAGTGAGATAAATGTCCTAGGCTCGGAAAAAGGTTCAGTTGGAGCTTACATCTTCAATACGCATCAAGGTCAATCAACCACAGGGCACAAATCTATAAGATACCAGACTTCATTAGAGTTCATTGGATTGCTTTTTTTGGTTGTTGGGAAGTAGGGCTTAGTAAGACTTTTCTATAAAGATGTTTTCTTTACTGGTTCACAGACAGATGATGTTTCTGTCAATTGGCTATCAGTTTTGTTGCCTGGCTTAGCTTTAAAGTATTATCTTGAAATATCAGCAGCTCTAGATTTTGGAGAGTGTAGGGGCAAATATCCCAAGGTTTAGGAGGTGGGGGGGGAAACTGGGGTAGGGCAAGGAAGAACAAGGACATGAGGAGGAGAAGAGGGGGCAGTGGAAGCATACTTCTTGGGACATTTTTCTACTTTAAACAGAGATGTATAATTGCACATCTTGTATATTAGATTGTTTACAGGTGTTTAGTTTGTTACTGTATATTATCTGTTCTTTCGGTTAGTAAGAGCTTTTTCTCTGTTGTTTTGTGTTTAAGAAACATTGCATTTACTGTTTTGTGTAAAACAAAGATTTGTTTCTCCTAAAATATGGCTTGCATCCCTGTTTTTGAGGTGGGGTGGGGGAGCGATAAGGGGCTGGGTGTTGGGGTTGGGGTTTTTTGGGTGTGGTTTTTTTTGTGTGTGTTCTCATTTGCATCTCCAGGAACAAAGAATTTGTTTGCAACCTTAAGGAAAAGCCAATCTCTTGGGAACAGGTTTGGGGCCAGGGTGGGAGGAAGCAAGAGGAGGGAGTTCAGCCTCCAGAATTTCAGTGCTGGTGCTCTTGGGGGTGGTGGCCCCTCAGCTCCTTAAATGTTAACGTGAGGAGTTCAGTAGAATGCACTTGAGGAATAACTGGGTCCAGTGTTAGTGGCAATAATTTGGCCTCTGAATGCTAACAAATGAAGTGTATGCTGATCAATACTGGAAGGGAAAGAATACTAATTTGTTCAAGAAATGTGAATCAGACTGCATTTTTAAGAGGTTGCCTGTCAGCTTGCCACCCTCTGTTGGAAAGCCAAATTTTACCCAAGTAGGGCTATTTTTTAAAATTCTTTTGAGAAAAAAAGTGGTTAATGATAGGAAGAGTAATATGGTTATAATTTGTGTATGTGATCAGGAGTTTACCTGATGGGGAATCTCAGAATCAAATCATCACATGAACTAGATCATTATCAGAGCCTGAAGATGTAAGTATGAGCAAATAAACATTTGCAGAAAGTTTCTTACACAAGCTGCTTCTTTTTTTTAAAAACCTTTTTTTTTTTTTCCTTTTTTTTTTTTTTTCCTTCCGAAGGAATGAGCCAGGGCTGGTTGCAACAGCCTATCCATATTACAGATAAATTTGCTAACCACCAAGATAGTCATCTTGCTCATGATTAATGTTGTTAAAGTAGTTTTTCTTTATGTAAGTTAATATTCACTAGTTTATTAATATTCCTGCCCTGGGTGAATATTACGTACAAGGGGCTGGTTGATCTGGTATAAAATGAAAATCATTTTATATATAAACTGGTCAAAACTTTTATGTACATTTATGTATAATAATAATATCCAGACTCCCAGAACGCCCACCAAAAAAAGGCTTTAATGAATTTGACATTTTTCTGTTTAAATATTTTTACTAGAAATTTCCTTACTGGCTATAATGATGACCAGTAGGCTTCTTCACTGTTCTTTTAATTTCTTATTTTCCAATAACAGAAGTAGAGGAAAAAATATGAAGGCGATTTCAAATATTGAAATGTATATCTGTTTTGTTTTGGGTTTTGGTTTTTTTTTTTTGATCTACAGTGATGTGGCTACCTGTATTAAAACCCAAGGGGGATGAAACTGAATGAAAAAAGAAAATGTCGTTTGGGAAGCATCATTTGCATTTTCAAGATTGCTTAATAAGCATTTTTCTTTAATGAGCACACTTTAGTCATTCCATAGGAGTTTGAGAGTTATTAATAGCGGTGTCATTCCCAGAGCAGTCATAAGTATTTAGATCCCCGTACTGTGTTTAATCAGTTAAAATATATATTCTCTCTAGTTTGCAGCCCCCAAAACATATTTTTCAGCTGTCAGACAAACTCTTTCTCAGTGCTGTTAAGCAGCTCAGATGAGTTAACTCTTAATTATTTAATTAAGTCTTTTTATTATAGAATATGGCATTAATTTAATTCCTAATTTAAGCTAGTTAAACAACCTTATAGAGCTGATTAGGTGAATTACATTGAATATCTGCTGTACAAATGAATAACACAAGCCTCCGCATAAATGGCATCTAATCCCTGTAATTATGTTTTGTTAGGTTTCCCTCTTAAATATTAAATATTGCTTTTTTTTTTTCTTATGTACACATGACATTAACTTAAATATTCTCTAGTGGAGCGCCTTCTAGAAAAAGTGCTGATAGACATTGACTGTTAAGTGTGAATGTTCTTGGTGCATTGAGTCTGATACTCGCCCATGAATAATTTGAGATCAGCGCTAGGCTCTAGAAAACTGGATTAATGTTTAAGGAACAGATTTAGCAACATATTTGAACATAGTCATAATTTTGAACACATGTATATGTATAGACTTCAGTTACCGACTTAAATTTATGTGTGTGATAGTATCTTTTTGAGTCTAAGGCATATAGGACCAATTTCTTTATGATAAAAAGTAAAAATATTTTAGGATAAAATAAAGTCAGCCCTTTCATTGCCTAGGTTTCTTTTTGCTAAATTACCAAATTAATTCAGAGAAAAAGCCCTAAGGATTAAACCAGAACTCTTCATTCCTAGTGATGGCAATATGTGGTACTGATGAGTCGCAGTGCGTTGGATACTTCTCATTTCCACTCATTTTAGTTTTGCCATTTTAAATAATGCTATCCAAGTTTGAAAAGCCACCTTCTTTAATAATTTCACTGTTTGTAAATAGAAATCATAGCTGTTCTGTTTTTTCAAGCCTAATATGTCACTGTTTCATAAACAAAAAGAGAATGGACTTACTGGGATGATAGAACACCTGTTCCCATAGTTGCTGTCTTTTAACCTCCCAAACACAATGTCTAGTCTTTTCCCTTTCTGTAATGCCAATGATTTTTTTCAGCAGGGTTTTATGTTACAGAAGGAAAAATGGAGCTTGGAAGTTGTCTGTGTGGCTGGTAGTTGGAGCTGTGTGAGCAGATGGGGTCACTTAACATGGGAGAATGTAAAAAGCAACAGGAGGAATGCTGAGCGTGGCATCAGGCAGTTTGTGACATCACAGATATGTCAACTCCTTGGTCCCTTCTTAGTCTTTTAAACTCTTCAGCTGTGTGAACTTCTTTTCTGAGGTAGACTTCATAGGCTGCTGCAGTAGCTGTTTGCTATTCCAGATTACCTTTGAAGCAAGCACATCTCGACCTTGGACTGACAAAGATACTCCTATTAGTAAGAAGAGCATGTTCCTTGCTCTGTTTCTGCATAGTGATTGTGTGAAATGTGAAAGCCCTTGGGATGTTGAGTGGACAAGGCTGTGTTCTTCTGCAGTTTACCTTTCTCATCATGAAGTTGATCACTGAGCTGTAACAGAGAGAGAGAAAAAGGATAGGAGCATAAGAGAGAGAAAATCCACTTACACAGATTAGCCTCGATACACATTGATTTAACACAACAATAAGAGCTTTTAAGAGGGGCCATACAGCAAAACAATAGATTTTCCATTTTATTACAATATGAAGAGAAAAAGAACTTATAAAAGTAGCTGTATAAATTAAATTAGATAGCCAAGAGAGAAAATTATATATAACAAGAAGAAAAAATATTGCTTTGTTTGTTTTCAAAAGAAGCAGAAGTAAATTTATGGAAATTGCTTCTATTTTCCAGCTCCACTAGCTTTCACAGAAAATTCCATTAAAGAAAGATGAAAACTAAATGTATGTTTTGTATAAATGTGTGACTTTTCCAAAGATCAAGAAATTATTGAAAGAACCTGAAGTTAGATATTGCTCTTCTCTTCTCTTCTCTTCTCTTCTCTTCTCTTCTCTTCTCTTCTCTTCTCTTCTCTTCTCTTCTCTTTTCTTCTCTTTTCTTCTCTTTTCTTCTCTTTTCTTCTCTTTTTTCTTCAGGGAGCTGGGAATTGTTCGGTTTGAATGTCTGCAACTGTGCTGGGTGAAATATTAGTTTGACCTACCCATTCTTATTTAGAAAAGTCTCTTGAGAAGTATACACTGTACTGCCTTTTTGTGGTTACAGTATTTTGGGAAGCATCTTTTTCATTCCTTTGTTGATCCTTTTTTTTCACAGCACCTTGGGCAATGGCCTTGTTCCACCTTTAGTTTCCACTTTACTTTCATTTAATCAGTTATTTATTTAAAGCTCCAAAAGATGGGTTTGCATGAGTACATACAGAAGAGAGTAATAAAGCAAGCTTGCACAATTAATCTACCTGGATTCCTGTACTGACTCATTGCCCTCTGGCCCATACACGGCATTGCTGCCTATTAGCCAGATCTTACTTCATGGCTGGAAAGCACTGGTGGTCTAAAGATCTGTAGATGGGTGAAGAAGCAGGACGGTGGCTGCTGTGCACTCCAGCGGGTCCCACAGAACGCAGTCTGCAAATCCTTCCTGCAGCATGAGGCTTGCAAGGTTTGTTGTCCTGCAACACTGACCTGTAAAATGCTTACGCAGTAGTTGCAGCTGGGTGGGGAACACAAACACTGAGGTGTTGATGTTGTAAGACACAATATAATAAGGTTATGGTAACACCTGCAAGTCTGCAGAATTAATCCAGCCATTGGCTGCATTATATTCATAAGGCCCAGTCCAAAGGTCTGCTGGGGTAACTCAAGGGCTGTCTTTAGTCACAGGGTGCTTTGGATTGGAGTCTTAACGTGTAAGGTCATTGATGTTAAAGGTTTCTAAATGTTTAAAAATAATAAGATTAGAGTTCTATGAAAGTACATGCCTGACAAAGATCTAGACGGCATTTAATAGCGTGTCAACCAACTTTCCAGATTTTATCACACACACATTTGTTCTCTGTGTAGATTTGTGTTTATCTTGTTTATGCACGATGTACATAAGCAGAAGTCGAAAATGCGTGTTAGAGCTTGACTCTGTCCGCACTTTCACATTTTTAATGCTATTTCTGGAAGTCACAAACCTAATGCATTGGTGCCGGGGTGGATTAACTTGCTGTAGAGAATGTTATCTGGTACTATTAGAAATGTATTAAATTGTTTAGTTTGGAATATTCTAACCCCAAAAGAACCTTTACAATGTTTAGTCAAAGTTTCTTGAAGTACTAGCTGGAAAACATGAGTTTACTTGTATTAAGCAAGTGATACATCCTAGATTTTAATATCAGTAAAATCCAATGAACATGGGAACAGACCTAATTAAATGAACTTACATTTAGTAATTACATTATTAATACAAGAGAAAAGGCAAAGTTGGCATCACCTTTGTGTCAACTGCTTTGCCATTCTGCTATGATATACATTTAATTAAATGTGTCAGTGTCACTTAGCCCCTTAGAAGAATCTCCATGTCTTCACTTTAGTTAATGACCATCAAAAAGGTAATTGAAATGGACTCAATTTCTTTATATCAGTGTGCTTTGTTATACTTCAATTATTTTATTTCTCCTTTGCCTGGGATTACTTGTATATGCTTAAGCAATTTGAGTATAAAGGAAACAACAGAAATAGGCCAATACATATTTAATTTTGACCTATAGCCTCCTTCATGGAATTTAAATCTCTTATGCTTTCAAATTAATGGTAATTTATCTGAATGAAGAATTGTGTTAAATATGCCAGCAATGCAGTTATGACTAGTCAAAGGAAAGTAGTAATTTTGCAATACTGAGATTCCTGATTGTGTACCTCTATTTTTATGAGGGTGAAGATGTTTGTGCTCAGACACTTACATAGGCTCCTGCTTACATAATGTATATCTAATTGGATATGCGTTGAAAGCAGTTGGGTGACCAGTGCCTATCCATCCCCCTTTTAACTCATCTTTTCTTTTTTTCTTTTAAACGAGCTAGACTCCACAAATAATTTGTCCTGAAACAGATCCAAGGATAAGTTTGATGGATGTGAAGCTTTGATGATAAATCAAGCTTTAGTGACATATTCATTAAAACAGAATGGCAAGTCTACAATAATAAAAATCAAGAGTCTCAAGTGTCTAGAATGGAGACATCTACAGATGTCCTTTCCTAGAATATCTATTCACCTTTATAGCACCCTAGATAGTTTCACCAATCCTTTTTCCTAAGGTTGCAGCACAGGTTGAACTATAAGGGCCGCGATATTTCCTTTCATTATAGTCTCTTAGTCTCTTAGTTTATAGTGCCTTGGCCTGAACTGAGGCAAGGGCTATCTTTTTGTTCTAGCAATGTCCATGAGTAGAGCTCCTGATGATGGTTAAATATTACCAACAAAGTGTTGAAATGCTGTCCAGCTGGAATTTAAAGTAGTTTTGTGATTGAACTCCTTATTTTAAGATTTCTGTTACAGACTAACAGCATATTCTTCTTACCCAATCAACCAGTCAAGAATAACTGCTCAAAGGTAATTTATTCTTTAACATAGAAAACTCTTCTTGGAAGTAAGGTTTTTCTTCAGCAGACGGGCAGTCTACTTATGGCTGCAAAATTCAGCCTGAAACTTGAGACATGTAGCAGTTTTGCTGAAGTGGAGAGGTAGGTGTTACGATGGCTTCACATCAGTTGAGAATTTTATCTCAGTCTGAAACTCTAACAGTACTCTAACTAGAAAATATAGCACTGTCACTACAAGACTGTAAATGCAAAATACTCATAAAATTTTGTTCCTTGGTGTTAAGCAGACTTTTCACTTGGTATTTGATTCATTTTTTAGTGCAACATAATAGATTAATATGATTTCTTAGTTTATGCATCTGATTTTTGTAAACACTTACTATGGTATAAAATCATTATTTCCTTCGGTAAAAGTACTACGGACTTAAGTGTCTAGCAACAAAACAAATTATTTAATTCAATCTGGAATGCTATTCTGCTCTGATTAAAATACTGCAACTTTATTAATGATCTAAATTTAGAATAAGGAGTTCGAAGTTGCTTATTCTATGAAGCAGACAAAGTGCTTGCAATGGGCAAGATACTTGTACTTCTTACTGATAATATAACATTATAGTAGCTTTTGAGGGTATTATCATCAGATGAATTTGGCCATGTCAGTCTTCCTTGAGATATCACTTGGTTCAAAATATTACCTTGAGACTTGTTATTCCAAATAAAAAAAAAAAAGTTATTTTTTTCTGTATTGATTCTTCTTCCAGATGATGATGATTGAATTTTCTGTATATCATTGATCAACAACAGTGAAATCTATGTTATTATTTACATAAATAAGAAATATACAACATACTTCATTTTGGTTTACTTACAGGTATATGACTGTGTGATTTTGAGCTTTTAAAATACTATTTTCTAAAAAAACCAACAGGTAGAAGACATGTATTTCACTAACGTTAACGAATAAAGATGAATTCAAGTGCCTCAATGCATTTCTTACCAGCCCTGCATAAACTCCTTCCATAAAAACAAATGCAGGTCCAGAGAGGCCAGGTCGCTTGTGTAATTGTATGTTGGGTGGAGTGGTGGGAGGTGGAATGGAAATGAAATTATGCAAAGGAAAAATGAATTCTTAGGAAGAAAGAAAAAGAACTTGGGTGACAGCTTTAGGGTGGTACATATTTGATGGGAGAGTAATCCAGTGTATTCTTTAGTTCTGGCATGTACAGCCCTAGTTAGTAAGTACATATTGATATGAAATTGGTTTGGGTTTTGGTTCTGTTTTTTTTTTTCTTTTTCAGAGGTCTTCTCTCTAATTTTTTTCCCCTTTTTCTCCTACTTTGACCTTTACAGCATGGCATATAGGTCATCTGATGACTTGAACTAATGAGCATGCCAGGCAATATATTTGTGTAAACATATGAAACCTCTTTATATTTCCTTGCTGTTTATCAACAAAATGTTGTATATTTATATTCAAGAAATTATGCATTGTTGTTGCCCTGAGTTAGAAAATTGATTCATATGGAAATTGCTGATAGAAATTTGAAAAATAAATGCTCTGACAGCATCCATATTCTCCCCAGCATTGTCAAGAATTTGGCTGGCATTTTGGTGCCAGAGAAGTACAACGTTCTTTATTGATGTGATGTTTTCAGTTCAGTGTTGAAATACGAGATTCTTTTCTGCAAGTGACAAAATTTCACTTTGTGTTCTGTAGAAATAGCCGTCTTAATCCTTCTTAAAACTAATCCAATCCTTGCGGAAGATTTTTGCTTCTTTACAGCCTAATAAGTGTTGCAAAAACTTTCTTGTAACTAGTTCTTTAATTTTAGTTCACTAATTTATTTTGACTGTTGTGGAACCTCTTACACTCTACCAGTGACTGAGCATTACTGAAATGCTACTGGCGAGTAGCATAAAGTGAACTCTCAGGGTACATAATCAAATTTTGAATTAGCTGCAAATTACCTAAAAATTTAATATTGGTGATTATATTTAAGCAGTATTAACTCGCACATCAAGTAGATTAAGGCCAGAATACTGGAGCAAGGGGGTGCTTAGCTCTGGTGACTAGTAACAGTTTAGCTTTACAATTGGCTTGTCACTTACTATCCTGATGTTAGCTGGAAGAGAGGAGATAAGGTTGCGTCATATTAACTACCTCAGTTCCTCTTTTCTTTCAACATGGATGATGGAAGTAGAAGGGAAGTACACAGTCCTTCAGTATTTTATTGGTTAGAATAATAGAATGTTTATACTAGGAATGTTAGAAAATCCCTGGATTTGAGGAGGATAGGTTGGAAAAATGAAAGTTGGGAAATTGATGAGGCAAAGTAGCTGAAAAGTTCTGAAAGAAAAGTTTCTTCTCTTTCTCTGGTGAAAGAGAAGGTGTTTGGTTTCTCTTAACCTTTTGACATCATGAAGATAGGGAATGAAGTTCGTCTGTCTTTCCATTCTGGTTGAATTGAATTGATTTATGCTAGTGGTTATTGAAGAAAACTTCTAACTGGGCCTGGTAGTATCTTAACTCTTTCTTATCAGTATGCAGAGGATGAACACAAACTGTGCTTGTGCTTTCCAAACCTCCCTTTTCACTAGGGCTTGCTGGAAATGTAGGCGAGTCAGCGTTCAAGTTGGACAGAATCAAGGCAGCCCCCAGACTAACAGTCTAGAAGCAGCAGAAAGTAATCACCAGTATTGGGCATGTTTGGGTTGTTTTTTTGTTTAACCTGGATTGGTATTATTAAAAAACAAAACAAAACAAAAACCAAAAAACCCCCCACAAAAACCCCAAAAGAAACCAAACAAACAAAAAAAACCCCACCCAAAACCAAAACCGCCAGAAATTATGGCACTCTATCCCTATTAAGCAAACCTGTGTTATATTCTAAAACAAGGACAGCCTGATTCTCAGAGGAACTAAGAATGTGCAGATCCTTTCTAAGGTCATTTAATTTCTGGGCTCAATTTTCATGCAGTGAATAGAGCCAGGAATTAACAGATCTGTGGCTTCAAAACATTAATACTTTGTGTCTTAAAAACTCGAGACGATGTTTGTGAATTTGATTTTGCATCAGCTCCACAAGGTAATGCTTCCATATCCCAGGGAGATAAATTCCAGCAAACAGGAATGACTTGTCCATAGTTTAAAAAAAATTATTGAAAGGGCCAGTGATAAATTCTGGATCTTCTGGTTCTCGGCACTAATACCTCATTTGATTGTGTGCATGTGAAAATAAGAAAAAAATCTTGCAAATGCATCCTGTGTGTTTAACCATAGCTTTTATACCTGTGCAGAATGATCCTTTACATATACTCTTTTGTGAAAGCAGAAAGTTGAAATAGTGTCATAAGAGCTTTAGGTTTGGGTTTTACATTACCTTGCACATGGATATCTGAAAGTATTTTACAAGTATTAGCGAATTGCTCCTCTTCTGCGTACTGCGGACACCTCCATTATGCAGATGGACAGGTAAAGGCACACACAATGTTGATGAAATGCTAAAATTCTCAAAGGAGGAGTAGAGCAAAGCCAAGGAAGGAAAAGATATCTGACTCTGTGCTGAGCCATAATCACAGAACTTTTCTTCCTTTCTGCAGAAGATCAGAAGCTAAAAAAGTCTGTAGTGTTTTGAGACTTGGTAGATACGTTGAAAGTAATGAATGAGGAAATCCCTAGCTGGCAACCTAAGCCCAATCATTAGTCTGAAGATATTACACAGACAGAGTTGATGAGTCTGTTGTGCTGTACTGTCTGGAAGAAGTTAAAGTATAAAATGGCAGTCATTTGTATCCCCTGTGAGAATGCAGCCCCTTCTGCAGCTTTCAGATGATAGATCATTTTTTAATTAATTTTTCTTACTGCTCTATTTTTTCTTTTTGCTTTAAAATTTTCTATTAACTTTAATTAACTTTGCCAGCCTTGCAAACATATTTGTAAATCAGCAGAAGGCATGCTGGTTCAGAGAGCAGGCTTTCTCCAACTTGGATATGTACACATCAGTAGTTCTGACACAGATTATTCCTAGGGGTTCTCTCTATAAAATATGAATATCCTAAGCCTGCACCAGGGAAAAAAAAACCAACCCTGAAACCCGTGGCTTTCCAGCCAGCACAAGAAGAAGGTCTGTAGATATCTATGTAACTCCTTGGTTAGCGTTAGCGGTCGTCCTGTGCCCCTGCTTTAACACTTGTTTAGATCAAAGTATTGCACTTTGAGGAGTGGAAGAAGGGCATGGAGACATGAGAAGATCAGATCTTAAGAAGTCAATCTGATTATTTAGTTTGGCACAAGAGGAGGAGGAAGGTTTTTTTTGGTTTAGTTTGGTTTTTTTCTCCAGTGGTTAAAATCCATGAATATCTCAAGCACATTATGTTTGTGAATAAGAACGGGAGATTAGTATCATTGAGGTACTACTTCAGGCAACACCTTTCATTCGCTAGCAGTTGCAGTGAGAGTTGAGATGGGCTACACGTAGGGGCATCATCACCATTCTGGGAGCCATGGGCATGGCTCTTTACAAGTGCCGAGCAATTCTGCATCCTATTTACCAAGACTGGATTCACAGTGCATGCAATGCAGTGTTGGCCTGCGAGGTTCAGATCAGCTATCCGCAAGAGATCCTTCTGTCCTGGAGGCTGCAGCCTGGAGTCCTACCCCAGTCATTTCTGCAGCAACAGTATCTTCTGGCTGTTATCCATCTGCCATATAGGCATGCCTTCTATATTTCTACCAGTTGAAGCAGCTTGGGGCAGGGGGGCATTCATTTTTTGCAGACCCAGCAGTACCCCAGGCTTCCTCCCAGCAGAAACAGAAATGTAAATTGGGCAAAGATGACTTAACTCTTAGCCTGTGAGCTCTTTGGAGCAAGACTGAGATGTGCAGACTCTGGCATAAGGGGACTTTGGCCTGGTTGGAGCCTAGGCACGATCACAAATAGAAATCTGTACTAAAACTTGTATGAAGTTTTCAAAAGTTGGTCACTGCCACTGAAGCTTCATGTTGATGAGGCAAAGACCTGTGTACACATTGATTTCCAGTAGGAAAAGTGAAGTGCTTTACTGTAACTTTTGCTAGTCTCTTACGTTTTCCCGAGACAAATTGCAAAGAACTGTTCAAATTATCACTTTGTTACGTGTGTGGTAACCAGCAAATCAAGCCAAATGACACAGCGTTCCCTTGACAAACGTACAAGTCTGTGGTTTGGCTGAGCTATGTTGATGTGAATCTAATTTTCAATTTGCTGATGGTTTCAGGGCAGATCACACTCCAGAAAAATCCTAAGTGAGGGCAGTTTAAGCAGCCATTTAAAAAAATCTAAACAGCAGTAAATAAAATAGAAACTACATGACTTCTCAGGAACTTGAAAATGTTTCTTTATGGTTTTTTGAGGGCTTTGCCTGTTTTGAGATAAAAGTTGAGCCTTACATGCAAATAGCAAAATGTTAATTTGGGTCTCTAGGAGAAAACTTTGAGTAATTGGTACAGTGTTACAACAGCTTTTTTTATTAACCACTACTCACATGACTTGCAATATCATTTACTCCATAGGTTGTGTGTTTCATACAAAGCTGTGCAGCTGTGTGTGGCACGTGAAAGGATAATAATATGCATACAATACTTAGCGGAAGAAAAGAAAAACAAAATACATATTTCCTTTGTAATCCTAGTGGAGCACTTTTTTTTTTCTTTTACAAAGCAGCAGGGAGCGTATATTCACAATGTGTATTACAGAAGCTACATTTCCCATTAATTATTTTGTAACTGAGTTTCTTTCAACATCAGACATAAAAGTGGAGGTCTTTTTGTTTTTGCATTAATTGGTGCCTTTGTGATAAAGCACTTTTTGTTCCTGTGGCTGATAAAATAATCAGCATTAGGATATGTATGCGAATATTCCCTTAGGATTCACTTCAAAGACTGTAAATGAGGCAGATTTTCATACGCATGAAGAATTGGTTTAGAACTGTATAACATGTTGTTTGATAAACACTTCCTGAGGCATACCTTATAGTATGCAATGTACAAACAAAGTAGTATGTCCTTTTAAATTAGAATTATTTTTTTAATCAGAAAAACATTTTTTCATCCAGTACATCACAGTGGAAGATTATTACAGCCTAGACATTTTAGAGCTTCTGCAGGTTGGTATTTCCTGCTTATTTTCGGAATGCAAAGATGTGATTTTAAATTTTTTCTAAACTCACAGGTATGGATTGTAGATCACATTTGTACACTCCTGCTTACACACAGGGGAACTTCATTGTGGATTGAGATCAGAAAGGAGCTAAACCTGGCATCCTTAGCCAGAGCTCCCTATGACATATAATCTCAGAAATATTTGTCTGTCGGCATTGTTTTGAAAATAAGTATTCATGCTTATAAAATGTGCCTCTATATTTATGATTTTGGTAATCAGCCTGAACTTTGCATACAGAAGACCATTAATAAAAAAAATATTTGGGCCTTCAATACATGGCCAAATGTGACTTGGGAAGTTTGGAGATAGGTGAAAACTTTCACTGATGCTCTTAATCACCTAGTACAAAGTAAGTGTTGATAGACTCTGCTAGTGCAACAACGTGTAGCAATTGTAGTTACACTGAAACAAAAATCACATGAGATTATGTTAATCAGAAAAAGGATTAACTATCAGCAGTCCTTTGCCCTTATAGCATTTGCAGAACTCTTGGTAAGATCATTAAGGAATCTGTAGAAAAAACCCTGCTGAGATTATCTACTGCATCTAAATCCTTACACCTTGTCCCTTAAAAGCCTATTTTATTATGGAACTAACGCAGAGCTAATGAAGTGGAAAGGAGTGTACAAGGTCACTAAGAAAAGCTACCTGCTTGCAGCATGGACTTTCTATTGCTAAATAGTGACAAGAATTTGCTGGGTTTGAGATTTTTTTAAGGTGAGAAGACACCACCAAATGATGAGGCTATCCCTGAGCACAACAGTGGAACATGCAACTACTTCTAAATTAGGACATTTATTTGTGTACCTACAACTTTGCATCTACAAGTTCCTCCTTGCTCACTACAGCAAAGCGATTTTTGATGGTAGGATTACTACCTGTTGACCATTTGTGTAATTTAAGTTTGTTAAATTCCTATATATGATATGTGTTGATTGCCTGAGCATGGCAAGAAAGAGGAAACCAATTTCTGACTATCTGGCCAAGACTTGGGTTCTCATTTGTGCTCTTTCACATTCTTCCTTTATAATCTTGATCAAATCATTCATTTGCTTTGTATCTCACACTAAATTTAGAGTGCTTATTAGAATGAAAATGCAGCAGGGGATCTTTGTTTCTGTACTACCTAGAGAGATGGTAAATCAGTTAAAGTGTACTTTATTATAGTGTCTGTAGTATCAGTTATCGCGCTTCTGTCTTTGTCACGAGAGTGCTTTGATTTCTGCAGATCTTGGTATAGTGTTTGTAACTGATATGTTTTTTTCAATCAAACTTGATGTCTCCTCTTTTGCAGATATGACCAAAGTAACTTGTTTGGTATATACTGATTGACATTTTGCATGAAAGTTTGTAGATTGTGTTCTTGTTTCATTAGGCTTTTGTCATTTTCTTCTCTGCTTCTGCTGTGTACTGTAATGTCACTGAGGATGAGTTTGATTCCTGTCACTTCTGTTAGTATTACATGTACTAATTTCTGAAACAGTTCCAAAGGGTATCTAAACTCGAAGGGATGTTTTTTCAAATAATGCTAAAATAGTTAGTTTGGTGTTTTGCTGGTATTTATAATAAATTGCAAGTATGTGATGTGCACTGGTGACAGAAAGCCTACAAATGACAGAATTTGGGGCTGATAGGTTTTCGTGTTCCAGTACTGCTTCTTTGTTTGAACCTAGGGTTCTGTGAATATGTGAAGTGCCTGGGTGTTTTCTTTTACAGTCTAATTGCTGAGTTAATCCGTCCTGATAATCCTTCCGTCTTTTTAATGCTGCTAAACTGTGCCATACTGTGGAGTTCTTTATCTGCCTTAGACCTTCTTCTTAATCTTGAGAGCGTGATCCCCAGTACATCTCAATCATACAGTATTTGTACTCTATATAATATCCCAGAAGACATGCTATGCATTCAAACATGTCAAAGCAGAGTATTCTAGTCTCTCCTTCCAAAATTGTGACATATTCTGGTAAACTCCACTGATATTGTGACTTTTTGTCAATTTAACAAGCTTTTAATTCCTGATTTTTTTTTTTGTTGCAATATTTTACTACTTAGAAAAAGGTAAATATGTATCTGACGTTTTAAGCTTTGTGCCAGAATTTTACATTTAATTTCTCTCCTTTTGTAAAGAGTGTAGGGGAAGATACCCAGCGAGGCTTCTCATGGCTCTTTTTCTCACAGCTCTTTCCGTAAGGTTACATGGCTGCACCTTGTCAGCACTGGCCTTGAGCATAGGCAGCTAAACTCTTGGTAAGGGGCCTGACAGTGAGGGTGGAGTTTACCTCATCTCCAGGTCATTGATAAAGCTATTGCACAGGATAGGTCCCAAGATGGACCCCTGAGAAACCCAACTTCTAGGTACAGCATGAACCATTAATCACTACTCTTTGTTGCTTTCAGTGGGAATCCTTTGTGAATGATTTCACATTTAGCAGGGAGAAAACTTCGAAGTCTGGACAAAAGAAATTTCCCTTACATTTGAAGAAATTTTTGTGGCAAAATGAAGTCTATAAAAAGGAAGAGCTTTTCATCATCTTTTCACATGGAATTACTTTCACTCTGCTTTTTACATTATATTGCGAACCTTTCAATAAATGCTCAGCAATTAAATTCTTAACATTTCTGCCCAGTGTTCTGTGTGCACCTTATAAAAAAAGGGTCCATCTAAATGAAAAGGCAATTTAAGACAGAGTTAGGGTACTGTAAGTACAGAATTAGGGTACTGTAAGTATTTTGGGCTCAGTTGAAATGACTTATGCTACTTTGTGCATTCTCTAGCTACTGCAGTACGTGTAAGAAGAAAATATGCTACCTCAGTACCATATGATGAACAATTAAGCCTGAGACTATGATTGTTCACCTATGAAGGTGTTTTTTTCTGTTTCAAACGATTGATGTGATGATTTACACAAATTTATATTTCTACTTGTTGGTGTATTGAGCATTTCATTCTCAAACGCTGTGTTTATTATCTCTTCTTTACTACATTCAGCTCAGGAGTCCTATGCTAGAGATGGAGTAGAGTTGGTCTGGAGAAACAGTAAAATATGGCATGAGCGGCTGGTCATCTTTGTTTCTAGGAACAGGGACAAACAATGCTTTACTGGCATTATTGAACGGAACAGAGCCACTGCACCTGGGACTTGCTGTAATTCATTGGTGAATTACTTTGGTTCCCCTGACTGGAGTACGTTGTCTTGCAGCTTCTGAGTTCCTTTATGTGATAGGGCTGATTACATTAGGGCATTGGAGGGACAGAAAACGGTTCTGTTTTTATAACGTACTCTTTGTTCTGAGATGTGAATTTATGACAAAATATAAATGTAAAAATTTGATTGCAAGTTCAACACAAAATTTCTTGATGTCACTAGTTCTCAGTCACAAATGTAGATGGAAACGGACACTATTAATTGCTAATGCAATTTAAGCAACTCAAATAGGATTGGAGTTAGTGAGAGGATAATGTGAGTTATGCTGATGTCCTTGGACTTTGTCCATTTTTACACTACACTGTGGTCTGTCTGCAAGGTCTAACCCAAACATTACTCCTGCAGTACTGTCTGATAGCCTTAGACCTTGTGCAGTTCATCTAGCGAAAAAATTGCATCCCTTCCGTTTGGAGGGTCCTAGAATTCTGCCACTGGGTGGGAGGAAACTGGAACAAACACACAAATCATCTCAGTACCTGTCCCCTTCTGCTCACCACTGAGAGGGCCATCCTCTGCCTTTTCCTGATCTGGCACTTTTGTTTTCTTCTCTGGTATTGCCTTTTGTATAGGAGAGAACTCCATGGAAAAATGTGGAGTCACGAAGAAACCATCTTACCTTCCTTCAGCTGCTACTTCCTTCAAGACTATCTTTTTCCAAGATGTTCCTAGTAAATTGAAACCTGATAATGGGTAGCCAAATGGAAGAGAGTAGTTTCTGCTTTTGGCACTTGAGGGTTCTGTACACCCTATGCTTTGTTTTGCCATGCTCATCACATTTGCTTTTCTTCTTTGCCTCTCATTCCATGTTTTCTATTCAACATCAACAAAACAAAGTCTTTGAGAGAGGTCTGTCGCATTCAGTTTGTTCCAGTGAGAAGGAACTCAACCTGGTTAAGGTCACTGGATGCTTAAAAAAAGACGTGTAAACAATAGGAATGTTAACAATGGTAATATTCCTTATGGTATAGAAGAATAGCAGAGCATCTGTCTGGGAGCACTGGTAGAGAAATTATGCCAGTTTTCTCTGTAAGGACTACATAATATTGCTCTCCCCAGGGAAAGGTTCTGCCTAAAAAGAATTCTCAAACACTTCAATATATAATTTATTCTGCAGTTCAGGTGCTGCTGTTAATTTTACTTGCTGGCAGTCCTTTTTATAGCGATTACTATTGCTATAGCAGACTTCTGTATATTGCTTTTATCTATTCTTGATACCAAAGCTTTGAAAGTAAGTGCCAATAATGTTACATATGAAGTCTGATATGAGCTTCCTCCCTCTCAGAGCTCTGTTCTCATTCTTGGTAGGTTCAGATACTGAAGTTTCTTGTGTATTCTCCTTTATTGCATTGCTTTCCCTCAGTAATCTAAATTTCTGTCACGCTCCTTGGGCTCACTTGTCCCTTTAATTTTGCTCTCTTTGGCTCTCCTCTTTTACTGCACAAGTCTACTTTGTTGCTCTTGTTTCACACACAAAGAAGCAAACACCAGCCTTTAAAAACAACAGCTCTTTCCTTTATCCCAGTTAACTCTCCAGCTATATCCCCAGCATCCCACATTTCTCCCTTTTATAGTTAAGCTGAATTCACATATTTGCTCTGAAGCGCCTTTCCTCAGACTTTATCCATGGCCCTCTCTATTCAGTGGTTTCATTTCCTGAGATTGAGTTTTGCTAAAGTCGTCTTTAACTCCTTCCTAGCCATGTCTGGTCCTCCATGACCTGTCAGTCACTTTCAGCACAACTGACTGTTCTTTCTTTTTTTCCAAATCTTTTTTCTCCTGGTTGTCTGCTACACCTATACCCAGTCTTGATAAATCCTTTGGAGAACAAGGAAATTCACTTTAATGTCCCTTCCAGCTTTCTGTGGCACACTCATTGGTGCATCTATGTTTTCCCTCTTCATCTCTCCACTCTTTTTTCCTCTTGGGTTAATTTTATTCACAAACACAAAGTAAGAGAAGATCTATTTTCCTCCTGTCCAAATGGTATTAGTCTGTCCCTGACATGTCCAGATGGAGATCTCTTATCCTTGAGCTTCCTGTGTTTTAGGGAGGGATTGTACTTCTGTTTCCCTCATGAGCCTTTTTTACTGTTTCTGATATTAATCATGTGAACATCAGCAACACTTCTGTGAATCTGATTTCCTTGTTGACTCAGATGTGTCTCGGAAGCTTTGGGTTTCCCAGACTATGGCTGAGTTTTGCAGGCAGTTTCCACATAATGTGTGCAAAGTAGTATAATGCTTACTCCTTGACACTAAACTCCAGTCTGGGCTCTTGCCTAACAACTTGATTACTATCATGTTCACTTCCCTGAATTTGACAGTTTGACTTCACTGTGATCTCTCTAGGATGTTGCTTCAAAGAGCATTGATTGTTTTCATCTACTTTTTCCGTACACCTCTCCACTGATTATCTTCTTCCATCTTTGATTAGCAGTTTGTTTCATACACTTTCAGCGCCCTTCAGGGACCATCCCCAGGCTGTTGTATCTCAATGACCTCTCTCTCTGACTTCCTTTCACCCATAAAACCACCTTTCATAACTCTTGTTATTTTCAGTTGCAAATATTCATGTTTCTCCTTTGCTTTAGAAAGACCTCTTTATGGATTTTCAGAACAAACACGTTGTAGTTCTTCAAATCCTACCCCAAAATTCCTATTTTTGTCGACAAAACAGGTTGCTGATCTTCTATGAGTGTGGATGAATGTTTTTTCGTAATTTGCTCATAGCTCCCTAAATGTTGTCTTCATTTAAACTGTCAGAATTTTTGTGTGTAGAGGGTGGCTTTTTGTTGTAGTGTTCTTAGAGTGCCTGGAAGCATGAGGTCATGGTTCATATCATGAACTATGGTGTGTTGCCAGGAGTTGTAGCAGTTGGAAGACCAGCATGACAGAGTGTGTCAAAGGACACAGAGATAGCTGTACAGCATAGACCTTTTCTTTTCTTCCCCCCTCCCGCCCCCAATTTGCCTCTCAACTTGTGAACTGGCTTGTTGTTCTTCAACAATTGTAATGAAGAGAATAACTGTGTTCTCCTTGGGTGGTTTATGATCCATACCATCTTGTGTGGAGAACAATATATTTCAAAACAGAGTGTAGTCCTGTTGGCAAAAATGCACTCTGTTCTTAGCCTTTAGCATTCCTAAGGCCTATGCTTTTCAGTTCTGATATATGGGATATGAGTTACTGTCTTCTTTTTAAGGTAAGACCACAATTTTTTGACATGATTTTGAAATGCTTTATAGAATGGTTGCTATTAAAGCTTGTACAACCCACTTATAAGCTGACAAACAGTTGTGTACAATTGTTTTCCCACAACATATCAAACACGTCACATAATCATTAATTTATAAAGGCAATTTCTGTTAACCATTTATTATTATTATTAATAAGCTATTTAGAATTCCTACCTTATTTTAAAGTATTATTCATTTCTCTTTGCCATGCTAGTCTGCTGTACTATTTGAGATAAGAAAAGCCATTACAAAAAATGCAGCAGCTTTTCTTAGCCAATTTTCAAAAAAACCATAATTTTTAAATGTCCTACATCATTTTAACACGTGCACACTTTACATAAGTGTTGTAACACAACATGTGGAATTAAGTAAAAGATGTTCAAACATCCTTAGTGTCTTTGGTTTTGTTTATAGCTTTGCATGTACTTCCTCAACATTGCATTATTAAATATATTTATAAAATTAATTAATGTTAAAAAATTAATCTCTTCAGCAGAAGGACCACTTGGTGTGACTAGATAACACATACCCTTTGGTGAAGGAGGCAGGGTTATCTTGCTTTGCTTAGCTTTGATAACATGCACGTATTCACCAACAGTAAGGACTTGCTGGTATGAGATTTGCAAATACGCGTGCGATATGATGCGGTTCTGAAGTTTTATGTGTTTTTCCTTTGTATCACAGTTAATCCTCTTTGTTCTCTTGCTCATCAACTTGTCCGTTGGCTACTTCTGATGTTTGATTGCATAGTATTTAATAAAAAGTGGACAGGAGAAGAAAAAGACGTTATTTTTTTACTTCTTCAGTTGGTTTATTTGGTACTTTTGAATCTTTATTTTCCAGTCACTGACAAGTGGAATTTTTGGTACCTTTGAGAGAGACAAGTGTCCATTGCTTATAGTTTGATGCTTAGTCAAAACCTTCCCAAAAGCCAGCACATTTATTCTGAACCTATATATGCGAAAGTGCCTTAAGATACTTGTATCAACTGATCTGTTTGAATACTGGAAATCTAATGCCAGAAATCTGCTTTCGGATATCAAGCCTGTTATCATGGTAGCTGAAAATAAGGGTCACAAAGTAACTGTTGTTTTTTGGGGGGGAATGGTGTACAGCTCGGAAAGGTATTTGGATGACAGAAGTTAATCGTTTGGCGCATAAAGGGCTAAAAAGCATCAGAGAATGACACATTGTATTAACCTCTGAATAGTTCCACTTTTTGTTTAACAGTGTCTTATCTAGCTAGTACGTCAGTCTTCTAGCTTCAGTTTGGGAAAGAATATTACTGACGGTCAGAGGGCATTCTGCAATCTTATTCAGACCCTAGCATTGTCTGTGGAAGCTGTTGTTTTCTGGTAGATGAACTCACATATACCTGCCTGCGTGGGAAGGATTGATGATTCAATCTTATTTCATATGTCATAGATCATCAGCATCCACTAAACGTTGGCTGCAGAAGGAGTAGGATTAAACTGTTTGAATGTTGAATGTTCACAGTTACTTAGTTCTCAAGGTCATTGTTGCATACGGTTGCCTTCATATAATTCATAGTGGTTCCTTGCTCATTTACTGTGGATTATTTTTTTTTCCACCAAAGAAAGCTTTTTTGAGAGAACTTTTATCAGCAAAGTAGGAAATTATCTGGTGAATATTAATAAGCATGTCTAGTGCCTGATACTTGAAAGTAAAGCTTTAAGTGTTTGATCCTTAGCTGCACTGCAGTCAGCTTGAGCCACTCAAGTAGGTATCATGAGTAGAACAGAGGAAGAGAAGGAAAAACAAGAAAGGGGCTATTGGGGATCACTTGCAACAAGTGGCTTTACGTGCTGGAAGTGAAATGTTTAGTTCTCTGTTTTTGAATGATTGAAGATCCAACCTGTTTATTCCTTAGAGCACAGCATATCTGGCACAAGATAACATGCAACCCTGATATGAGGGCCTTGACTCCTGACTTTTCATGCTACATAGCCAAACTGGCTATATGACTGAGAGTTATCCTGACAGAAGGAGGGAGAGGCCTCCATTTCCATGATTATGAAGATCCTGTGTTTCTGACCACATAGAGGGAAGGAAAAAAATGCAGCTTTTCTACCAGCTTATGAATAGAATCAGAACGAGAGGGGCTTTGCAGCAACTCTTTATTGTATGCACAGCTGGGGCGGGTGGCTCCTCTTCCCACAATGCCTACTCAGGGCACTGCACTCGCTCCTCAGCGTGGTGCAGGGATGGGTGAATTTCACCTTGAAAGCTTTAAGGTTAGTGTCTGGCATCTGTGATTACATTTGCAATTCAAGTTAGTCTATTTTCTGCTTTTTAGCTTTTATTCAACTGAATTTAGTGCTTGTGAAAGATGTTGGATTGTTATTTCTGGAGACTGAAATCTTTCATTTATCCATGCAACAGATACACCTTAAGTAGTGGCAATGTAATCCTCCCCCTGTCCAACACTACCACTTCCCATGTTTCTGATACTGAAGAAATATCTCTTAGGATATTCAGTTTTCATGTAGCTGTAGCAGTATTAATGAGTAGCTTTATATGGATGAATTTAAGAAAAATCTGGACCTATCCATACTATGGAGTACTAGCAAATAAATAATGGTGACCATCACCTGGCAGAATAAATACTGATTTAAAATGTTCTACATTAAAATTGTGGTAATACAATTAGACACAGAATATCTGTGTCTAAACTTGACTTTGTGAGTATGTCAGATGCAAAGTAGTGTATCTCAAGGTATTGGAAAAAAAGGTACATCAGGAGGGGTGTTTCTTTTGGGTTTTCACAGACCCATACACCTAGCACATAATACAGTGCCATCCAGATAAAAAAAAAAGTGGAACAGTAAATCAATTATCAGAATCATTTAAAGATCATTACTATAGTATAGTTAAATTCATATGTTCAGAAACAGAAAGTCTATTTGTAATATGGGAATAACAGAATATGATGACATTGCCTAAGAAAGGGGACTGACTTGCGGGGCTGAAGTATGGAGGTAGTCAGTGATGTGATACCTCAGCTAAGCATCTGCCAGCTTGAAGCTGAAATTCATGGTTCCCATTAGAAGTTGTGTTAAAATAGGGACAGACAGTTAAATGCAAACTATGCACAACTCTTGTGCAAAAAGTTTCCTAAGACCCCCATCTGAAGTACAAAGTGCTATGCACATTTTAAGTCATTCCGGCTGCTTGAGATTTAGATTAATTATTCAGTGATATCAGGAGAATATTCTCTGTTCTCAGGTTTCTAGGATGGGGCATGGTATAATGGCAGATTCATTATGCTAGAGAGAAAGTGAACATAATAATGCATCTCTAAGTTAGGAAACCCAGCTGAAAGCTGGTCTTGGGTATCTCTTCCTAATTCAAGAAATTACGAACAAGATAGTCTATGAAGCATCTCAGAGTCCTTGGAGTAGGAATAAGGTAAGAATCATGTTCACTCTCTGATCCTTAAGAAATAAAAATATCAGGTACCAAATGGAACATTTCCTAGAGGTGTTTATAGAGCATCCCTTCAGCTCCCTCTATAATTCATACACATATTTATTTATATTTATACACTGAAGGTTAAGCTGTACGCTAAAAGTAAGTACACTTTTCTAAGTGGTTCTGCAGGTGTATTTGAATCCTTTCTTCAAAGAGAGAGGATTAAGTCTAAGTGTCTCACATCTTTAGTGGGTTAACTGATCTATAAATGAAAAGGGGATATGATATACTCCAGCCGTATTTGTAAGCAATCAGAATTCTGCTGCATTTCAGCCAAATTTGTTGTGCAGGATGCATAGAGGGCTTCGTTTTTTGACCTTGCTGGGAGATAAGCATGAAATAAATATCAAGTTCCTCAGCTGTGTCAAGACCTGAGGCACTATTAGTGTTCTCCACCAGAATTTTGGGAATCATAAGGAACCTGAGTTTTGAAAGCTGATAGGCTTATGAAGTTTAGATCTTTCTAGGCTAATGTAACTGTATGGAGATCACAATTTTAAATTTGTGAGCCATCTGTAAATCTCACTTTCAGACTTAATGTATGGATTTGGATTTTAAAGTGCCTGTCTTAGTCAAGTGAATGTGAACTTCACTAAAACCTGGAAGCTAAAACTGTGAAATGTGATACAAGCTCGGAATAGAAAGGCTGAGTTACTTTGCTATTTGATATTACTGAGCGTAGTGCTAGACTACTGTTTTCAGATTCTCTTTTTAGCCCAGAATTCTGAAACACTTGTGGAAAAGTTGAGTAAGATTTCAGAAAAAAAGCTATAAGAATGAATCTTTCTGGAAGGAAAAAGTTTCATGTAGTAAGAAAACTTTGAAGCTAAGTTACTGAAATTAAGGTATAGAGATGATTTGAGTGCTGTTTACGAGTATGTTTATGGGGATGAAATATCCAGCAGCAAGTAATTCTTCACGGCACGGGAAAAATAACACAAGATCCAGTTGTTTGAAGTTGAAGCTAGGTAAATTAAAATTAGAATTAAATGCATGTTTTTAAGTTAAAGTACTTTAGCTATTGAAAGGCTTTTTTGAAGATGTGGTCAAGTCTCTAGACTTAATTTATTATTTGAAGTCTGTAAATTTAAGACTGGATGTCTTTCCAAACATGAGTTGTAGATCAAACAGAATTTTATGGACTGGATATGAAGGTTACCGTGGGCTCTTTGGTTTGTCATGCAGGAAACAGTTCTAAATCCAGCTAACTGCAAGCTATTGCAGGCAAAACTATAGGTAAACTACTACTCGACACTTCACATTTAGGGAGCTATTAAAGATGATGCTGGAAAATGCTAATTCCCTTTCTTCCAACATCAGCATGCTAGGAATGTGTGTAAGCAGCTCTCCTGTGGTGCATGTGAGACACTAATTGTTCTCTCATGGGAACCCACTTCCCCCTTATTTTTAACTCCCTAGTGTGGCGTTCTACTCATGGAAGAGATAAGCCTTCAAACTCTGGTGAGATGAGTAGGGAGCCCTTACTAACTCAATGATTATACACAGCAGGAAAAAAAAAGTCACTTAGTGATCCCTGGCTTTTGCATTGTCTATAGCACCAGGCCAGAGAGAAGAAAAGCTGCTTTTCCCCAACTATCTCTGAACACTGAAATTATTTCAGCCAGGCTATCCAGGCAGCTGTGAGAGTTGAGACAGTCTTTTCCAGGTTCAACTGATCTGTAGCACAAATATGGCGTATAAACTTCCACTTAAAAGCTGTTGATTGGTATTGTTTTGGTAGAACTGTACTTTATTAGTTATGTATTTAATTTTACATAAATATTTTCTCCTCTAACTATTCATACCATATGACCAGTTTCATGTTTTAAAATGTTTTTTGTTTTGTAGCAGAACAAAGCAATTCCATGAGATTTAAGAAATCCAGAAATACTCATGAACAGTAACTGCTTATTTCAACCCACAGACAGAAAATTGCTGAGTTGTCTTATGAGAGTAATAGATACATTCAACTGAAATCAGGATTGCTCCGTGAACAAATACCAGAAAGAATAAATTTGCATTGATTACAATTAGTGTCAAACTGATATCCTAGAAAATGTAATCTTAATTACAGTGCCAATTTAGGAAATACTTAAGCACATGCTTAAGTATAATTAAGCATATGCTTAGTCCTTCATTGATTTGGGGCCTCTTCACTGAAATACACGTAGAGGGCTGGCAGCCTCACTGGTAAGTTCTGCAAAGTACATGAGTGCTGGGCTCAGATTCTGATTTGTTTTAGTGTTAGAAGAGAAACTGTAATTCATTATGCAGTTACTTAGTCAAGGGCTTCAGTTCCTGTTGGCTGTGACTGTGTCTAAAACATGAACAGAAGCACATTAGGAATTACCTTAAGTAAAAAAAAAAAAAAAAAAAAGGAAAAAAAAAGGAAAAAAAAATTCTCTGGATATTTAAATGGGTCGACACTAATTTTCTTCTGTAGAGGGCAAGGTCCTAATTCAAGTCAGGGAAAAATATCTGAGAGGCCTTCCCTTTGCAACTGTCACGATTTATGCAGTGCTGTGTAGTTCAGCGTTAGGATTTCTGTGTGAATAATCATAGCAGTAGGCAGATGGAGTGTTCCTGTAGTGCTGGAATCTTGACTTGATTTGATGGGCAGTGTTTTTTAAATCCAGATGCAATACTATTTTAGTGTTTTATTAATCTTGCACATTTCTCTCTTTTATATCCTTATTTCATATTTCTAATGTGCATGATAAGAATCCTGAATTAATGTATATTTATTTTTAAGTCATTGTTCATAAAATCTGGGATAGTATGGATACATACGTTACAAGGAAGAAAATAATCATCCTCTGTTTAAAAAAAAAAAAAAGTATCAAACACTGGGATCTTACTCCAAGTGGTCACTTTATATTACAACTTTAATGAGTTTCTTCACTTGACTTCTTAAAGCAAAATGTTAATTTAAATGTACACTTTCATTTATTTACACCTTTGAGATCGGATTTTCAAGGCAATTTCTTGTTATTTTCAGCATATAACTGAAAAGTCTCTGAATGAAGTTAAGGTTAGAGGCCATCTCAATATATTTAGTTTTCTATTGATGCCCTGTATTTTTTGTTTTTATATGTCTTGGGGTTTCTTTAACATTCTCTGGCTTGATACCTTTCCTGATAACAATTTTTCATCCTCAACAAATGACTTCTGTTGATGACCCTGGCCTCTTGTGAATATGGAATTAATGAATGCATTTACTTTCATTCATATGTCTGCTGTCAGCACATTATTTTTGCCATCTCTCTGAATCTGATCTGTCGTCTTCACAATGTTTTTAATGTACTTGGGGAAAAATCTTATCAGCTTCTTGTACAGTTTATGTCCATTTTCCATATTTGACTTATCTTTCCTTTCCTCATTTCAACTTCTACCTGTTTTATATTATATCTGATATATAATACCTCCTTATTCTTGATTACATTATGCACGTCTGATTTCATCCAGGCTGGGATCCTGTTTCCTTTCCCACATATTCAGCCAAATGAAATACAGAAAGACTGAGCATGTTATGCAGAAATACCCTATGAACAAACATTTCTTCTTTGCTTTCACAAACTTTTCACCTTCTTCAAACTTGTTATTTCAAACGTTTTTCCTTGGGTTGGTTGGTTTGTTTTTTTGCTTTTTTTTTCCCATTTTTTGTTTTAAAAGTTCAAGTTTTACAAAACTCAGCCCCTTTTGATGCTTAATCTCTTTTGGGTGCATATTGTTATTTGTATCTCCTACGTTACTACAGAATAAGCCGGTAATTTGATTCCTACCCCACTTTCTTAATTAGGAAATTGCTTTCTATCTTCTCTTAGGTCTAGGAATAGTGTGATTTCTAATACCCCTTTATTGTGCATTGATTGATATCACGGTAATTAAAAAACAGCTAATGATATAAAAATAACTTTTCCTTTCATAAACCTGTCTTAGTGACGGAGCAGGCTGTATGTGGCATGCGTTAATCAGTGTTTGAGGAAAATTGCTTTAATTGATATGAGAAATGAGATTACTTTTATCTGTTTTACTTTTGTACCACTGTAACACCACTGATTTCTAAAGTATAATTGTATGCATACATTGATCTAAGTCTGATGGAAATGCCCAGGAAAGATACAGAATTTTACAGGTAACTTGAAAAATACATTTGGGAGTCAGATGACATTGAGAAGTAGTTTTTTGGCTGGATGTGAAGGGTGTGAAAGAATCTTACTATTAAGAGCAGAGCTTTACTTAGCTCGTCTATGAATATCCCTTTGTATTCTCGATGACTTGATTACGCCTCAGATGAGCAATGTGACATTCTATTGCTGATCATAACCCAAGTGGGGTTGGTTCAGTGTAGCTACACATGTAATCAGTAACGTTTTGTCTGCAACTAGATTTCTTTGACTCCAAAAATAGCAATATATGGCACTCAGTGGAATACATGCAGATTTTGCTTTTGCTTGGCGTCCGCATTTCGGGTACATCTCTGATGGTGCCTGGATTTCTCTGGGAATCTGAAAGGAGGTGCTCTTATCTATAGAGAATAGACTGATGCTGCTTTGTACATCAGTCACGTGTTCAGACTGCACTGGAGAAAAAGAAGAAAAAACCGACCCCCACCCCCAAAACAGTACTCGGTATCTAGACAGTTTCTGGTGATACTGACAGGCCTTAACATTGCGATCTAATCAAGAAAGTCCAAGTTTTGAATCTCATCAGCATCAGCTGAGTCAGCATCATTAAAGATCAACCTCATGAGTAAACCATACTTGATTATAATGGCTGATATTTATATTTATAAGCTTGGAGTGGGGGAAAAAACAGAACATTGAAATTTGTTAGTCTGTAATTCTGAACCATAAATCATTCATTTTTCCTCTTGAGTACACTGCATTTGATCATTTACAAGTTAGCATCTTTCTAGCTCTTTTTCAAAATCTCAATGCAAGCAAATTATGCAGTATAACTGTATACGAATGTGTAACTGAGAAAAGTATTGCTGATACAAGCGTGCAGAAGCATTTCCAGAGATATTGGGATTGGGGCAAAACAAGATAATGTTTTTGCTTCCTCTAAACCCATAATTCTGTTTTATTTAACATTTAACTTGAAATGACTGAGAAGTTTTTAAAGCATTTCTATTCAGCTGTGCCTAGTGAGTGTGTATTTGAAGTTGTGGGTCCCCTGTGATGCCATGTTTCCTCACTTGTGTTGTAGCATGAGAGAAAAATTACAAAATTACGTTTGGCTGATAACCTGAAAGCTCTTGAAGAAAGTGGAAAATCGGCTTTGAGGTACAGTTATCAGTTGTGCTATTTTCAGGAGAATATTAATTTGATAAATTTCACTTACAAGATTAGTGAATAAACGGTATCGTGTCTTCTGCTCATTGTAATATACTTTGCAAATTACTTTTCTTTCTAACTGGAATGATGGGTGACAGTTTTCTCCTTGTGTGTTTGTATGTCTGTATAGCTAAACAGGTGGCTTTTACTTTTGTGAAGACTACTTGTAAATATATGAAAATTTAAGATAGAGCACTTAAAAAAAAAGCTGATAAATGTTGGGCAAAAACGATGCTGTTTAATGTATCATTTTGGTCTCTCAGGCTACTCTGAATATGAATATGAGTATAATATTTAATGTTAACCTTTTGATCTGTCTTTGGTCTTGTTTTAAGCATTTGAGAAGAACTGGTAACTGTTAATCTGTCTTAACCTATCTATGTTTCTTATCTCCGCTAGTGAAAAAAGTGCTTCCCACTCTAGTAATACATATTTTCTGACACATCATAATTACCATGATACCTGTTGCAAATACAGGCACTGACTAAAAATACCATCCTTTAGTATGTGTGTAAAGGGACTTCTCAAAAGTGGGTGTAACTTTAGGCTTTTTTAAAACTTTGAAAATACCCTTTCAGCTGTAAGACTTCCTTCCGAGGGCACACTTCAGGAAGGATCTTCACTTATGGAAGAGGATGTTTAGGAATATTTTTATAACTCTGTTACCCCTGATGCCATAGTCTTGACCACAGATAATAACAAACCAACTGCGTTATATCCTGCT
>NW_009215622.1:44897-57140 GCF_000690835.1 Fulmarus glacialis
GATGTGATTGTCAAGGATTGTTGCAAACCCTTACAAAATTCTCTAGGCAGGCATCAAAAATATAACAAAGTGGAATCTGTACTGTAAAATTCTGACTGAAAATTTTAAAATAACTAAGAAGAATATGACTATTTGAAGGAAGTTTTGTTGGCTGAGATTGAAAAGTGAACATACTCCTCTATAAATTACTATTTGATACAAGTGGATTTTTGCTGTTTTCAAAGGGGCTTCAGTAAGATTGTCTGCTATGATCAAGACATATCTCTAAGATTAAATGTTAAAAACTGAAACGGAAGAGCAGGTTAAGAAAAAATACACTTTGACACACAAAACTAAAATATAAATGATTATACTTCTGATGAAACAGCCTACAATGTAAAATGTGTGTGTGCTTCAGTTTCATTTCACATCAGTTAAATAAAGCTGCAAGGTTCACACTTTCTTTAAATCATTTTATGCTGATGTATCAATTTTGCAAAAAGCTGTAGTCCAGTGTGTAAAGGAAATGTTGTACTCAGTCAAAGCTAATAATTGTTCATCCTGACATGGCATTAATGAAACAGATTCTATTCCAATTGCAAATATATTTGAAAAATAGTGTGGCACTGAAGGTCTAAAAACAAAAAGGGTGGGGTGAATTTTGGATAGCGGTTGAAGTTTTACATCACAGGTTTATTTTGCTTATTGCATTGACCAATTTAATTGTGTGTAAACTAAATATATTTCAGTTAATTCATTACTGAAGTGATAGCTGTTAAAATGGGTTAGAAGATCTTTGAGTAATGCTTTTAAGTGATAGCAGTATGTGCTAGCTTTGATCAGGTTTTTTTCTGACCAATTAGTTATTGAGCAAAATAGGAAAAGAGCAAAACATAAGAGCAATTTCACACAATTTGATTGAAAAGTTAGTTTTCCTGTTATTTGTTGCTCTTGCTCTTTCTTAAGAACTTCCCCTGGGTTTTGCTGCACGTGAAGTTGGTTCTTTGGAACAGACTATGAGCTGATATAGTCTGGGACACTGAAGCTAGTCCTTTTCCATCACAAGTGCTAGACACACATATAGTTCCACGGGGGCCTGTGTGGATGGCAACCCTTCAAGCCACAGGGCACAGATTTCCTCCCTCCCTCCCTCTCTCTGACCTTTCTACTGTGCTCACTTGCAGAGGAGAGCTTGATACGTGAACATTTAGACTTGTATAAGCTTAAGAATATTTGTAACGCCATCCAAGTGGCCTGAACCTAAGTCTTATAAGGCTGGTGCCTTAAGGATAAAAATATGCAGATTACTTAGTACGATTGATATGTAATTAAGCTTTGTTGCAATGGTGGGCAACAAAAGGTATAGGATCTTGGATAGAATGTTCAACTGATATCTCCTACCCTCCCCTTTATGCTTCAGGTCTGACCAGATTTCCCCTTTAATGGGGGGTGGGACAGGCAGGGACCAGTCACAGAGCTGACATCTTTGCAAAGGAAGGTATTTGTCTTGCCTTGGCTGGTCCTTAGTATATACTCACTTTTGATACTGGCTTCTGCTTTACTTCTTTTTTTTGGTGCTGATATGCATAGTTTGGTCAAATCTGCAGCCCGCAGATTTCGGACTGAGAATGGACCTTGGACAAATAGGGATGGCATAGTCCTTTTGAAGCAGCTCCAATTTATTGAGCTAATCTACGGCAATGGCATCCACCTTCCTCTGATTTCTCCAATTCCTAGCTTCCTGTGTCTGTGCCGATTGAAATGTCGCAGAATTGCAGAAGTGGCAGCCTAGGGTGCCTCTTCTTCCTTTAAGCCACTTGCAGCGTTAGAATTTCCCTAGAGGGGAAAAAAGAAAATTCCTTTGCATCTGTCAGCAAGTCAGTTGTTCGGATACTGCAAATTTATTCATCATTTTGACAATGTGCAGGATATTACTTGTTATTAATGTTCTTCCCAGGTTATAAAAGCAGTAAGTGTATTCAATTAATAAAGCAGAAGAAAATCAGCAGGCAAGGTTTCTCTCTAGTTTAATCTCCCTTCTAAAATATGGAAGATGTTGATTTGTTATCCATCTACTAAAATAAAAATCAGCTTAGCAATATATAAGATAAAGTCCTGGGTCATAAGTATACTCAGATTTGGACATTCCAAACTGAGTATTCAGTCTGCTTTTGACAGAAGGAGAGTTTTGCTTGGGAGCAAAGAAATACTTCAAGACAGTAGAACATCATTGAAATGAATGGGAATCTTTTTAATCAAGGTCAGAGTGCAGAGTGACTGGTGGAGCTGTGCTCTGCAGGTGTGACAGCTGTAGTTTGTTTGAGTTGAAAGAGATTGCCAAGGCTAGTACCTACCAGCTAGCACCAGTAGAGGAGAACAGGGGGTATAACAACTGCAGGTTACAGACGGCCATAATGCCTGATGTAAACAAAACCCAACCAGTCTTCTCAGTGGGTCTGGAAAAAAACCCAGCCAGTGCAGACCACATGACAAAAATCAAAGCAGTCACACAGAGGCACAAATTGTCAGATGGTGTATACATTAAGGCAAAACAAAATAGAACAGACTGATGTAAGCAGCGCATTGAATTGTTGGGTAAAACAGAAAGATACTTGACCTTATGGAATTATAAAGAGATGTGTCTAATGACAGTTGATACTTCTTAGTGATTAGTTTATCCCTATGAGAAACACATTTTTCAAGTAAAGAAATGTCAATTTTATTATGAATTTAATTTCAACAATTTTCAGGGCTCTGATCACATGATAATGACTTATAAAAGCTTAAGAGTGCAATTTCAATTAAATATGTGCAGGTGGTAAGAAATCTGCATATTAAAATAACAACAGATTCTTTAAAAAATACATGATTTTGAACTTCTTTAGACAGTATTTTCTGTTTTCTCATTATCATGAGGTGTTTGTCCTTTATCCATCTTTCCTGTGTGTTGTAGCTTCCTATACAAAGTGTTTTATTGTACATTATATAAAAGAAATTGATGGTGTAGAACCTGTTTCTAAACAGGTGAAAAAAACCCTGTAGGAAGCCTTATTTATGGTGAATAAGCATGCTTGGGTTAAATTGATCTGACTTGTTTTCCATTCTACTTGCTAATAGCCTCTGTGGTATTGCAGAGATAAAACAGCATAAGTGCTTTGTTTTGAAGGAATGCAATAGCTGACTAGAAAATTATACACAAAAAATAATAAATAAAATTTTCTAGTAGTGAAAAAAAATCTCAGAATTTCTTTAAACGTCAACTTGTCCTTCCCTGGGAGGAATGGTATTATCAAAGTTTTTGTCATAGATGAAGGGAACCTGCTCCTTAGAAACACACAGCAAGATGGGCTCACTAAAATATTTGCATTTGTTGAGCAGAAAGCTGATTTTCCACAAGCAAAAGAGATTGCATGATACAGCAATTGGATTTTTCCAAAAAGAAGAGATGCAGACAGAACTGGTAACCTATTCCTCTAGTGACTGGAAATTTCCTCATAGTGCAGGAGCCACTGGGGCAGTGTAATTAAATATTGAGGTCCCAGTTGTGAAGTCTAGATCAAAAATAACATGTAGGTACAGACCTTTCTTTCTCTATGTGACTGAAATCCTAACAGTGAATGGGATTCAGACAGGCGCCTGCAATGAGGCTGGCTGCAGTCAGTTCCAAAGGTGGGAACTGGGACTGTTGCTTTCCAGAAGCTGTAGAAGGCAGCCATGGATTGTAGGAAGCCTTAACTACCTGCTCAGTAGTCTTGAGCTTGCGCGCTGTAGTGTGTACCCAGGCTCCTGTCCGGGCGTAGGAGGAGTGCCAAGTATTATAATGGGGAGCACTTTTACATCATTAATGCAGCAACAATCAGGTAAAGGTGCCAAAAAAGAGTTAAGTAGAACAATAAATTGGTGTAATTAACAATAAAAAAAAGTGGAGTCATATAATGGAACATTAAAGAAAAAGTGATTAAAACAATGGAACATTTCCCATGTTTAACCAGCGTGACTGTTGCCAAACAGAAAAGTTGAAGGCTGAACCCAGGGCGGGAAACACGATCTTAAAAGTAATTTTATTTTCTCTCTTCTGGTGTTTTAGAAGAGTTCCCAAGCGTCTACCCAAATCTCCCTATGGGAGAAGCGCTTGTGAAAGCTGCATCAAAATAGAAGAAGGTGTAATGTTATAACTAAAGTAAGCAGTAAACTTTAATTCAGAATTTATTCTGTCATTTCAAAATAAATCCTATACTATTCTGTAGCCAGCTTTGTATGGATTGTGTGTGACAGAAACATTTCAACATTTGCTTCTACTATCAAAGCCAAATAGCTTCCAGAAAAGCCTGTACGTTGATGTTGCATTTTGAAATCAAATGAAGGTGTGGTTTTGGACACTAAAACACTTTAATCGCAGGTATAAGCATTTTTATGAATTACTTGGTTTCTGTATTCTGCAGGAGTGACTGTGTTCTCCAGGAGAGAAGTCAGGTGGGTTAGTACAGCCTTTTGAGCTGTGCCATACACCCTCCTTTGGTTGTGAGCATCCTCATCCTCTCAGGCATCTCCAAAAGTGGAGGAGATGGTCCCAAGTCCTGGTGCTTGGTTGTGGAGTCCCCTGGGTTTTCTCTCCGATTGACTCTGGATGCTGTCGATTATAGAATTGGGTAGAGAAGACCTAATTCTTGACTGACTTGTTCAAAATCAGATGGTGCCTAACAACTGGTTGATGCTGACACTCGTAGTCTGCTTGTCTCAAAGGTTCTCTGGAGTTTTGCAACTTCAACAGTAATTAAGAGGTGATTTAGGCTTAAGTTACATCTCTGGTCTTATAACTAGGTTATATGAGTTAACCTTTACTCTGCAGGGTTAATTCAAGTTCATCGACATATGTTAACGCTAATTGTCAGCTAGGCTAACATAAGTTAAATTCTACAGTTGGTAATATGTGGTACCTAAATTGCAAAGCTGAGGTTGGAAGGGACCTCTGGAGGTCATCTGGTCCAGCCCCCCTACTCAAGCATTGTAGAACTCACTTGTTGATAGACTGAGCAGGACTGGAGAGGGAATCCAGATCTTATTTCTAGTTCAGTCATGTTCTGTTTACAAAATTGTAAGTGTTTCCATCTGGACAGTGTGTGCTTTTCATTTTTTGTTGGATTTCATATTTTAGTTGGATTTTTTTTTTTAGCTTTGTTTTTAAAGTAGGAAAAAACCATTTTATTTAGAGAAAATCATCACAGCCCTGAAGGTAAGTCCTGTTTAAATAGATCTTAGCTTTTCCTATGGACTTAACTTTTACACAACTTAAGTGATATAAGAGGACAGGTGATTATCTATATTTGGAAAGTAACGTGCTTTTTATTCCGATTTATAAACTAATTTTAAGTTGGGTTGTTCTACACATCACTCATTTTCACATATTTCTTTATGCAAATTCTGGAGCCACTGTGCAATACTTGCTACACAGTGGAACTCAGCAAATTACATTCTCTCAGCTCAAAAAGGAGAAGAAAAGACTGACCTCATCTGCTTTAGCTCACTGAGTCCAAACTTTGCACTAAAGAGATGAATAAAATACTTTAGAGTGAATTAGCTGTGTTAATGTTGTATTAGAAGAAACTATGAAAAGTCAAGGGCAAGGACAGAAAGAAAACTTCTCAAGCTCAACGAAGGAAAACAAGTATTCAGCAGGCAAGCAGAGCAAAGACAAGCAGTAATCAATCCTGGAGAAATGTCATAATAAATAAAAGGGAGTACAGGCAGAGATTTTAAAATACCAGTTTCCAGACCCTGCAAGGTCTGAAACAGGTTCAGGATTAAAAGATAATCCGGAGCAATACGTAGATGCAACAGGCAATTCTGTAATGTTGTGATGCAACCTATGCTATGGATAGTCTGAAGTGACAAAGCGGTCTCTTCAACAGCCATTCTGACTTTGCTGAGGAATTCTTCATTTCTTCTCGGATCGGAACTCTACTAAACTTTTAAACTCAAATTCCTCATTCTGTGCCTTTCCCCTACTTTCAGTAGTAAGAATTTAGAGTGGTCTCCTAAGAAGACAGTAATATACATGAAAGGTTGCAAATGAATAAGAGTAATTGTCCTTTCATCTTTCACACACTATCATGCTCACTTAAATCCTTTGGAATTTTAGCAACTCTTGTTCTAAGAAGATATTGTCAGGCTCTTAGAGAAAATCAGAATCTTAAAATTGCTAGATTGCACATCTAACCACAGCTGCCTTTCTCTTCCTAAAAATTTTAACATACTGATTTCAAAACATTACAGATAGCTCTGTACATTTTCTGTATAAAATAAAGTTTAACATAGTTAAATTAGAGATGTAGTGTAGGCATTCATTCAAATTGCATCATTGGCTCCACCCATATTATCCAGTATACTTTGGTTGTCATAGATATGTTCACCAAAACCTGAAGTGTATAGAGAACAAATTTGGTAGTGAAGTTTACATAGCATGTAGTTTACATAGACTGTGGGTGGCATGGAGGGAAAAAAATCCCAACAACAACAACCAAAAAACAACTCAAAAACAAACCACAACTTTCAACCAAGTTAAAATAGTTAGATAGTAGTGCAGGGAATTTATAAACAAATGCAAAGAAAACAACAGATTAAGTACACGGAAAATATTTCAAGAGCTAGTAAGAAAGAGACTTTTCATTACATTTTTAGGTCAGACTTGTTTCAGTTAACGAGGATGTAGAGTGCAAAAAGCTGAACACTACCACTTATGTTCTATGAGTTGTTCTGCTCGTGGCAGAATGAGGATAAGTGTTAAACACCGTTTGAGGTTGATTAAACACAGAAGCAAAGCTGAGGAGCTGGTGACTGCAAAACCCATTTATTGTGAATATATACTATTACAATCATTAGGTTACTAGATAAACAAAAAAATAAAAATAAATTCTGATCTGTATCTGGGCTGCTAAAACATTTGTTTTTCTTTGCTACTTATTATCCATTTGTAATACTATGGATTAAGGAGGTAAATGTTTTAAGAAGGGTAAGTAAGTGTGCTGGGTACAACTTAAACTTTTCAAATGAAACTCAAGCATTAGATAGTCCATATGCCATATTTTTTAAAAGGGGAATGAAGTAGTAACTCCTTCCTTCAAAACTGTAAGTCCCCAAAATCAAGAGATTTCTCCTGGATAGATCTGAAGCAATGTGACTAGGCTTGTTTGGCCCAGTACCTTCTCCCTCTCTTTTTTCTTTTTTCTTTTTTTCTTTTTTTTTCTTTTTTCTTTTTTTTTTCTTTTTTTTTTTTTTAATACATATGCTGAAGAGGAAGAGAACACAGGGAAATATCATCACTTTTTAGCTTCAGTATCACAGATATGTTTCTAGTATATATACTTGATTGTTAGCTAGATAAATAGAAATTAACATTCAGACCCAGAGTTCCAGTTCACACTGTCCCCATCAAAGAAAAATAGGCAGGCAGCAAGTAACTAGAGGTGTCTAAAGGTATTTCTGTAAAAAATGCCAAGGGCAGAGATATAGATACTCTGAAGGACAGTGGTAGAATTGGTTTTATACTTAAAATCTGATGGGTAGGATAGAAAAAAAATAGCCTTTAGTTATGGAAATACTTCTACAAAATATTCAGTAAAGAATAATCTGCCTTCTCTCTCTTAGCACTGCGTGAACAAAGAAAACTTCCTACTCTATGTAGTACTCTCCAAATTATGTTATGCTCTGCTAACATTTCCTTTAGGTTATGTAAGCTTTTGATAAATACAGAACACTGTAGGATTTATATGAAAATTCCTGCTTACAAGGATTTTTTTGTACCCTGCTGACAACTTTTCTGAAAAGTGTTTTTTAGCAAACAGCAAAACCTAATCTGAACAGTAAGTGCTGTCATTCATAACTGGTGCAAACTAGATATTTACACGGAGCGGATAATTTAGCCCAGTGCATAGAGCGCAGAGCAAGAAAACTAGTTCCTTATGATGTTTTGTATCTAATTTTTCTTTGAAGTCCAGGTTATGTGCTGGTGATGCCCTGATACCTTGGATGCCATCATTTGGCCATTGTCCACTTGAATTCTTACCTTGAACTTAAACTATTGTGGCATTAGGATATTTTGATTGAAATAAAGCTGGCAAGATTGTGACCTATGTATAAAACGTTATATGATATTTTGCCAATATTCTTTCAGCCTGCTGTGTGTGAGCATTTATTTCAACCACCATCTCTAAAACACAGCCTGTTAGGAAAAGAAAGTGAGATTTGAAACTGCATTTTGTCTTAGATCTGTTCATATTGGTCATATAGTTCTGGCCTGAGGGTTTGGGCTCTGTGAAGGATGTTGGAGATGGTACCTTGTTGGGGATAACCATGTCCTTTTTCTGGTTCCCCTAATGTAACAGACCATACATACACCATTCGTAGGTTTTTCATTTCTTTTTAGGCAGCAGAAACATAATTCACAAAACTATAATGTAAACATACTGTTTAGTTAGTATGGAAATCATAGTTTTTAGCTGAATGCAGTCTGAATATAAAATGTGATACATGCGTCATTGCAATTTACAGTCCAGTTTCTTCAGATTACTATGGCAAAGAAAATACATATAGCGTTTAAATGGACAGGTAGATATTCCTACTGGGGCAGATTAAGATGATAAAGTGAAATCTAGATAAGCTGTTGCAAGATTTCCTGTATTTGGCTCTGTTGTGAAGGCCTACAGTATCCACAGGAGGAAATATTGTTTTGACTGAAAACAATTGCACACACCAGGAGAGCTGTAACTAAACACTAAGGAAACTGTAAACATTTTACAGTATAATCTCATGACGCTTGGAAAGTCTGTGTCCTTAGGCACAACTGCTGTTGATACCAAGAAAGTGGAGCAGCTACTGACTCCCAAGCTCAGTAAGGAGCTCAGGATTAACCTGAATAACAATAGTGCATCTGATTTGCTGTCTTGAGGACAGTTTGTGTCTGTAATTGTTCAAACATGCACATGAATGCTTGGACATGTTAACAAGTTCAGGTTTCTACACATTTTTTTAAAAAAACTAATTTTGGTTTCAGTAGAGGGTAATACAGTTTTGGCATATTTATTATGACCTGGCTTCAGCAAAGAATATGGATATTATTAAGATAATTTATTATTAAGATCATATCTAATTTTATTTAATCAATTTGCATTAAAGTTTCTGTCAAAAGTAAGCATGTACTTAGAGATTGTCAGTGGCTCATTTTATGTTGAAGAGGGATGGAATGCCTTTCTCCTTCTTCCTATGTGGAATTTCTCTATATTCAGGTGCGAGGAAGTATAAAGTTGGGCTATTGACTTGTTGCCCAAGAATTTGTGAGAAAAGTATATTCTGTAGTTTTAGAACTTTCCTAAGATGATTTTTGTACTGCTCATTTTTGAATTTGGAAGCAGAGCAAGTTTGGTGGTAATTGCCCCTAATGCTGGCTTGGGAACTGAAATGTATACATTTTGCACACTTCAGCGATCTTCTCCCTTCCATCTTAAAAACAAGAACGTTAGCTATCATAATGCTGTTCTTTAAAACATACCTAAACAAGAATTAAGATATGAAACAATGAATTGTTTGCACAGTGGAACAGCATTGAGTGTGAGAAAGAGAACGTGCATTGTAATTGTTGTTTTGTTTCACCGTGGTTAAAGGATATGGTTTTTTAAATGTGTTTTTGTCAGCACAGTCTGATTAGTATATTGGGGTTTTTTGTCTTCTGGAAATGGACTTTGCAGGGCCCAACTTAATCCCTAATTGGATATTTGTTAACATTAAGAAGGATACAGTCTGGCACTATTCAATATGATGAATATTCATACATAAATTTATAAGATGTTATCACTGTAATATTTAAGCGCTGCATAGATAATTAAAATATTTATTCTGGAGTAGGAAAGTGGTTTCTATTTCAGATCACATTGTTACATTAAACCACTAGGGAAAAAAATAATGCCGGTGCTCGTGGAATTTTAGGACTACAAGCAACATTTCTGAATAATGTATCTACACAAAATACACTGTTAAATCAGTGCACTGTCTTCTGCCCAGAGATTGCTAAATTTGTGCAGCAAACAGCTTCAGCTCTTCGAAGTTTTTAAGAGGTGGAGAAAATGATCATACGATGATAGAAAAATAGTGCTGGAGAAGATCTAAAAAAGTAATCTGGTCCATACTTTCTCCCAGGGTAGATTCAGCCAGAGACCTCTACAGGTAGCATTCTGTTCCAGTTTTTAACTAATTGCCTTTGAGAACTAAGTTCTAATGACCAAATTAAATTTTCTGCATTTCAATTTTATTCCTCCTTTCCTCCCCATTAGACCCGTTAGGTGAAGATATTTATTGGGTGAGTATTCATTCTCGTTCCTGCAATCTACTCGTTTGAAGACTGTTACCATATCATCCTACAGGATTTTTTTAGATGCCTGATGCATCCTTTCTAGAAATTTGTCTGCAAGTTTTTATAAAGATTTTTTAGAAAGTTAATACTGTGAATATGCACAACCTTTACAGATACCCTAAATGTATTATTTCATATGAATTTTTAACATATAATGCTTTATTCCCACTTCATTCCATTTCTTTTCTGTGAAGTCAATTAATATGTAATTATAAACAGATTTAATGAAAGAGATCCAAATATAGAATGACTGTTAAGATGTTTCTTGTATGCATACCGTGCTTTCTTTTTGACTGTAGCTATGCTGACGGCAGCCAACTACGCTGGCTGTGACAGCATCATGGTTCTGTGTCGTCCTCCCCTCAATATCTTCTTTTTATGGATGTTTGTGGTGCTCCCTTTGCATTTACCTGCCACACATATTGAGATATTGCTTTGACAACGAGTGACAGTTTATGTGGCAAACTGAGGATCTTAATCCTTGTTGGAATGATCCTTTGAGTAAGATGACTTGCTTTCTTGGAGTATAATGCATAGAATGACTCAATGAGTCGAGTAATTGTTTTCAACTGGAAGAGGGGAAAAAAGGGGATACTTTGCAGGATACTCTAAGTTTAGTTGCAGGAGAGAGAAAGAAAAGAGAGATTTTCCAGCTTCCAAACTTCATACTGTTGGAGGGCCAGAAGATAAACTTCTCCCTCTGTATCAGGCTTGGCTCTGTGCTGCAGTTGGAGATGTGTTATACTCATGTGGCAAGACTTCTCCAGCCCAGCTTTAATTTAGCTTTTTGAGAATGTTACAGGCCTGTGAGGATTCTGGTATCTGGTTATGTGGCATTTTAAGTTAACTTTGAAGTTTATACTGCTTTCCCAATTACAAGTCTCAAGATCTACATGCCTTTTAAGGTTTTCTAGTCCTCCCTCACCTTTGTCATATTTCTTGATATTTTGGGGGGAGGGGTTTCAGAGTTCACTGTTGTTCCAGACAATCCCTGTTTTCCTTTTCCACAGAATGTGATTGTCAAAAATGTTTGTTAATTCTCTTAAATACCTGATATTAGTCCTATTTTATTTTTTTATATATATATACACACATATTCTAAGCAGAATGGAACTAGTTTCCGTTTTGCTTAGAATCTCATATGCCCCCATTGTCTTAAGAAGACTGAAAAGAAATCTAGAATATAGCTTTTTTTCTTTCCCAAGATTGATTGTCCACATTAAACATCATAACTTTTCATGGAATGGTTTTTGCAGAACAGCGTACACTAAAAAAATACGTCGAGCCTTTGGAAAAGAAATGAAGTATAAAATCCCCTCTGGAATTCCTCCCCAAAATAGAATTTGTCATTTACATGCTTTATTTGATTTTATTTATAATTATCTTCCTAAGTAAATTGCCATTTTAATTTATTAGCTGCGCTGACTTCAAATTTTAGCCATTGGATTGAGTTATGCAATCACGTCCTAGATTAAGGAAATGTTTCTGTTGTATATAAAGACTGGGGAGGGCGGGGGCCCATTTACAGGAAATGTCTATTCTATTTGGTGAGGAGGATTAGTTTGATGGGTGGGGAGCATTGGTTTGTAGCTGGGCCTAGGGAAAAGCAAATGCAAACAAAAGACATTTATGCACTTTGTGTGCATGTATCAGCCTTGTTCTGGAATGACGTTCTCAGGTGTAAACAAGATGACTCTAGAGAGAAGAGCATAAAGAGGTGCATCTGGAGCAGCAGTATCTTGTAGCTGGGGGCTGTCATGATTTGTATCATCTCTAAATTGATACAACAGGGACATCCTGTAACATGCATTCATAGGTGTTGTATATTACAATAGAGATTTGTAAGGTTTGGTAATATTAGA